>NC_080073.1:16313615-16614615 GCF_949987535.1 Balaenoptera acutorostrata
TGCCTTAAAGGCACGTCTCAGTCTGCATGGGCTGCTATAACAGAATACCATTGATGGAGTGGCTTAAACAACATTTATTCTTATAGTTCTGGAAGCTGGAAGTCCAAGATCAAGGGGCCAGCAACATAGGTTTTGTTCTGAGGCCTTCTCTTGGCTTGTAGGTGGCCACCAATGCACCTTGTGCAAATATGATCTCTTCTTTATGTGCTCATGGAGAAAGAGGGAGAGAGAGAGGGAGAGGGAGAGAGAGAGAGAGAGAGCGCTAGCTCTCTGATGTCTCTTCTTATAATGGCATTAATCCTATCATAAGGGCTCCACCCTCATGGCCTGATTACCTCTGAAAGACCCATATCCAAATACAACACACTAGGGGTTAAGGCTTCAACATGAATTTTGAAGGGAACACAACTCAGTGCACAGCAAGGCACTACTACTTCTTGCAAGTACATCATAGTTAGGACTCATAATTTTCTGAATAATAATTTTCTAACTACCTCTTAAATTTTAGTATTTTCTGCTATAAGAGAAAATGAAAGATCATTGAGAAATATCTTAACTACTCTATTAAATCCATTATATATTTACACATACACATGCACATACAGGCACACAAAACTACAGTTTATAAACAACTGTTCTAAAAATAGTTTGTAGTGAAAATTTACCTTGTTTAAGACCCATCATTCTTATTACTTTAAAAACTTGGTGCTTTATGAGATATCTTTAAAAGAACATTATTCTCCAAAGTCAACATATTTGTTAGAAAATGTGTTTTGTTTTACAGGCAGGAGTAATCTCATATATTAGAAGAAAAAGTGTATATTTTAATATGCCATATTAAAACATTTTGAAGATTTATAAAGAAGGATGTAATGATATACTGGGGGAAATGATAAAAGTGATGTTGAAAAATGAATATACCTATATTTTGATAATTTTTCTCTCTCTTATCATAAAAAAATGACCTTTGTCATGTTCATTACTATTTTTCACTACATTATTTCAATTACTAAACCAATGGAGTATTGCCTAATTTTTTATAATAATTTTAAAACAGCCACTTCTACATTAATTTTGCTCACTGTCATACTGCATCACTGATTATTTTATTCAGTGTATAGTATTTTACCACTGTTATAGAAGGACCAAATTGAATTACAGATGTGTAAACTCTATCTGGTATTGTTCACTTATCAGATATTTTATTATTCTACTAATTACAGCATCTATCATGTTCAGGGTAGAGGTGAGGGTTACTAAGGCATTAGTATTAGTCTAGGAACTTTAAAGTTAAGTGATTCACTCTTTTCCCTAAACCAATCTCATTGTTTCTCCATCAGACTCAAATTGCATCTTATGGTTTTATTCGGTGACTAATTAATGCCATTTTCCAAAACAAATCTCTGACAGGGTTGAGAACCAAAGCCTAATTTACAATACAAAAACAATGGACCATGTGGTCATGGACAGTGGCTTTTACTCAAAAGTCAATGCCAGCTAATTTCAGTGCTTGGAAAGTTGCACAAGGGATCGATGGCAACTTATTCTTTACAAGGTCTTCCCATTAACAATCCAAATGTCCAACAGTATGACTGTCATCCTCCTAAGAAAGGACTTCAGAAGGCAACAAACAAGATGAAAGCAATAATGACCATAAAGTGCATCCCACAGTGCTGCGCACATAATAATTGTTCAATAAATGCTAGCTAATGACAGTAAGAGTGCTATACTACCAGATTTAGTAAGGATCTTGGTTAAAGTTCAGAGAATAAACAATATCAAAAATTAAAAGGACTCCAACATATATTTGATATGTAAATTTCTAAGTATGTCACAGAAGAATCCTTAGTTCAGTTCCTGGAAAACGGTATGTGTCTCTTATTCATTTACTGAATGAGGGCATGAATCAATGCTCTTCAGAACAAACTATGTATGTGAGCAAAGGAGGAGGCATGAGAAACTACTGCAGGACTCTCCCTTTCATAGTCCTCTGTATAATGACCATGCTAGGCTGCTCTTACCTAGGTAAGCTAAATCCCAATAACTGTCACAGGGATCAAACAAAATCTGCACCTTGCCAGGTTTGCAAGCCTGACAGAATCAAGGCAGCTCCGTGAGAGTCAAAACATAATAATTATTAAATAAAAATCTGGAAAAATGCCAAAAAACAGGAGTTAACTTTTACTCTGTCTTTCCCTACAGGATATATTAAGCCAAAATTGAGGGGAGGAGAACGTGGTGTTTTTTATGGTAAATCCTGAGATTCTGTATTAAATGCCTCTAACATAATAAATATTATTTCTTTAATTTGAACAGTATTTAAACTCCATAGATTATTCCACATTTATATAATTTTAGAGTCAGTCTTGGCAGCATCATAATTAGAGAGAAAACACATTTTTAAAAATTACATTGCTATAAGATTATTTTCTTTGTCTTCCCTTCACTAGATATGCATTGTTTAAAGTTTTATCCTTCTGTATATATAACCATTTTAACTTTCTGTTTTCCAAGCATCCTTAAAAGTGTACTTCTGCAATATCCTGAGGGAAATGTTGCTCTAATTGCATTTTTAAATTATTACACGTGTGTATGCTGAGTAGGACTTAGTTTATGTCTCTGCCTATTAGGTAATTTTACCTTGAAGTTTGAAATAATTTGTTATTAAACATTGTTTAAATAATCCCATGACAACACTGTAGCCATTAATATGTCTAGCTATGATTATTTATTCATACATAATATCTATCACGTATGAGCTAATGTCACAATAAGCCAGTCACTAACTCAATGTTAAATCCTGTATCTAATTCTGCTGCTGCAGATCCCCTTCACTTTAAAACCACTTTTTGAAATTTCTAATTCAGCATTATGTGAGTAAAACCAAGTTGCGATTATATACAAAATTATGTTAACTCTAATGGGAATTATAGGATTTCAGTCTTGATATATGTTATTAAGCTGCCAGTACAAAACTTCATAGTTACAAAGGCCTATAATTTTCTAGACTTTTTACCCACAGAGTCTTCCCTTCCCTTCCCCCTATTTTTAAAATATAATGTGGTGGGGGAGGGATGGAGTGGGAGTTTGGGATCAGCAGATGCAAGCTAGTATATATAGGATGGATAAACAACAAGGTCCTACTGTATAGCACAGGGAACTACATTCAATATCGTGTGATAGACCATAATGGAAAAGAATATGAAAAAAGAAATGTATACATATGTATAACTGAATCACTTTGCTGTACGGCAGAAATTAACACAACATTGTAAATCGACTATACTTCAATTTAAAAAATAAAAAAAAATAATGTAATATAACACAGCACAACATAATACATTACACAGAGTTTTAAGACGTAAAGCAGGTAAGACTAGGCCTCTCTGGTTGAAGGAGATGAACAGACCCCCTTCTATCCCTCCCTTTTGAGCTCTTCCTAGGGCGTCCCCTAAGGCTGTTCTGTGGAATCCTGGGTTCCACAGAAAACTGCTAAAATAACATGTCTTTTTCTAGATTCGAACATGACAAAACTAACGACAGTGCTGGAGAATCTCTGGTCCAACACCTGTTGTGTTCAGTAAGTATATCTGGATAGGTAGTGCAAGAGAAAACTCCTCAGTGCACTTTAATCATTTTTATTGGAAATGGTGACAAAAGTGGATCCCACAAGAGTTCATTTCTCAGGGCCTCTGTTCCAGAACACAATTGGATTAATAGGAGATTCTAAGAAATCATAAAGAATATAATGTATCTGTGTGATACTAATTTTGATCAATTCAATTGATCATTCAAATACCTCCTTACTGTAGTCTGTGCCACTTTTGAAGCCTTTTTGAAAATCAAATATAATAGATTTTTTTTTCTATTTCTTAGCATCCAGCTGCTTTTTAAAAATAATGTGACATTCGGTCTAGGAAGAAGGAAAAGCAGGGACTGTCTTATTTTGTGATCAATTTCTCTGTCAGGAATTCTTTTCTCTCTCTCTTTTCCCCTCTTCTCCTCTCCCTCTCTGTCTCTATCTCTCCATCTCTGTTCCCTTCTCCCTTACTCTGGAAGAGGCACTGAAGTTAGGGGGAATGTGCATCTAACTCTAAGCTACAGCCATCTTAGATTTTTCAAGAGTTTCTCTCTACATATCTGTGCAGTAAAACACACCAGTCCAAAGCCTTCCTCACTTCTGTACATATAGTATTCTATATATCCTGGAACTCGATAAGTAATCCAATTTTAAGATTCTGGATGTTTTCCATGGAAGCTCTTATTACACACATTAATCTTTCTTTTTCCTAAGTAGACTCAACTTTTATAAATTCTTTTTCCTTCTATTTCAAATTAACAAAGACCAAAGCTTTCTTAACACAATATCTTAGATCCAGATCAGTGATTCTAAAACTAAAACTGTCTGAGATAAATCTAGCATAAAGAATATTTTACTTTGTTTAATAATTTTTCTAAAATATCTTTATTTTTTCATTGCATTGTACCTTTGTCAAAAATCAAATGACTATATTTGCCTGAATTTATTTCTGGTATCTCTATTTTTTTCCATTAATTTCTGTGTCTGTTCTTTTAGCACTACCACGAAATCATGATTACTGCAGCTCTGTAAGTTATGAAATTGGCTTATATAACATACATCATGACTGAATTCCCACAAACTCCCATTACAGTTAAAACAATTCTACATATTTCTGAGAAAATAAGCTAGACTTGGTTTTACATAATTTTTGAAATCATTTTGGCTATTATAGTCTCTCTGTTTTTCCATAGAATTGGCTTGGAAATATCTATCAACAGCAATAAAAAAAATAGCCTGCTGGGATTTTGATTGAGATTGTATTGAATGTAGAGATCAAATTAGGCAGAACTTACATCTTAATGATACTGAGTGCTCCAATTCATGAACACGGTATAACTCTGCATTTATCTAAGTCTTTTTTAAAAGATTTCTTTAATCAGTGTTTTGTGGATTTAGTAAAGATTCTGTACCTATGCTATTAGATGTATATCTATTATTTCATTTTCTGATGCTTTTAAGAAATATACTGATTTTTAAATTTTCTATTTTTTGTAGCTCATTGCTAGCATATAGAAGTACATATTTTTGCTATCCACAAACTTATAAAACTCACTTGTTCATTTTGGGAATTTTTTTTAGATCTTCCGATGTCTGACATAGATAATCATGCCATCCACAAATAGAGATGATTGTATTTCTTCTTTCCCAAAATGTACGTATGCTTTTTATCTGTTTATTTTGTAATGGCTAAAACTTTATTAAAAATGATTTTGAGTAGGAATGATGAGACAAAGTTCCCTCGAGTTTTGTATTATCTTAAAGACAAAAAATTCAATCTTTCAGCACAAGGTTGTGGAATTTTTCCACATCCACTTAAGAGAACAATATATTATGTTTCATCTCCCAGGTCTACCTCACAATGAAGTGTGAGGGCTCTTTCCAATCTTTGGTGTGTGAGCCTGGAGGGGATTATGAAGAAAGATCTTGCAAGCAAAGAAGGAACAAATTCAGCCAATTTCTGTAGCCCACAAGTGCTTCCCACTGTCCTTTCACAAGAATTTCCCATACTTCGCCTTCATTAATCTGTCATCTAGTCTTGCCAAACTCTTCTAACCAGTTTGGTTGTGTCTGCTCAGGTGAGCAAGTGCTCAGTGTCCTTCCTGTACTCACTTCTCTCTCCTTAGACTTTCGCTTAGTTGGATGTTCTGCCAATGGGTTCAAAAAAATGTCATGAATTTAAAGTTAGTCTTTTTTTTTTTTTTTAAATTTTAAGAGCAAGATCAATACTCCTTCCAATTCTCTACCTATCAGGACAGAAATTCTTGTGATTCACTTACTCTTATTGTCTAAAACAGGCATTTTTTGTTTTACTTTAAAAGTAAGTTTACTGCCCACAGCATAATATAATTAGCTTCTGAATATCTTTTACAAAATAAAATCCACATGATTCCTAATGATTATGAACCCTTGAAATGTTACGAATTTGTGTTTAGCTGAAAACTTTACATTTGTTTACAGTTCCTATAAAATAAGATACAATTATAATCCTAAGAGAAACAATAAGAACAGGGTACAAAAACTGCATACCTCATTAATAATTAAAGCCAATCTATGCTTTGTTATATTTTTGCTTAAATGCTCATCAAAATTCCATAAACCACATGAAAGAAATCATAAAATAAATGAACACACCCTGAAATGAAATGTAGTTGTTGAATCATGAAGAAATAAAGCTACGAATGCTGAACCTAAATAGAAAACAGAACAAAGAATTGCCTGCTTCCATCTATCATTTCTCATCTGGGAGTAGAAAGCCTCATGGAGAATCCCACACCACAGTTTAATAACAGTAACCCTGGGTATTGGGCTTCGTATTTCATACATTTAAGTATAAGGCATTATACTCTGGAGATGAGAAGATAGCAGATTTTGGAATCAGACAGATTTGGCTCCAACCTTAAATTCAACTCCATCAGTTAACCATAAGTTACTTCATGGATAATGAAACAGGCTCCCCAAGAAAATAGACTTATGTTAAAATATTTCAGGATTATCTCCAGATAGCATGGAAATTAATGGCCTAATAAGTTCAAATTGACAATGGATACCCAGAAGAACAACCACTGTGATCACGTACTTGCAATTATTTTGGTGAAATTTGGAGGTGAAATAACATACTCTTTGGCATGGCAGCCTTGTTTAGTGAATAGAAAGCACTGACTTTTTGAGCCAAAGACAATTGGGATCTAATTCCAGCCATGCCTTTATTCAGACAGCAAACTTTTGTAAATAAATCATTAAACTGATATGACCTACAGTTTATTCACCTACGAAACGAGAATTAAAAATATCTTTCTCTCAGGACTGTCATAAGCAATGCATGCAAAATGCCTAAATCTCTGTTCCTCCTCCTCCTCCTCCTGCTTCACTTTAAATATCACAGAGCTTGAGAACACAAAGTTCAAGAGTCAATCCCAAATCTAGTTGCACATCCTTGCCTCAACCAAGATAAGAAACATTACCATGCTGTAACGTATTTCCATGTTTATACTTAACAATTAAGATAAAGAATGCCTGAAATAAAAACTTTACAATTGTGATAACACAATAGTGCTCTGAGGTTTTTTAAAAAATCACTTTTAAACTCAATTTAATTATCAATTTCAGCTTTCCAAAATAATCAGGTGACCAGGAATAAATTAGATTTCAGGTATACTAATGTTGCTATTATCAAATATCAAATTAAACAATGACATAGCAGACTGGATGTTATAGATAGTCCATACTTAGACATGTTCTTTGCTCTTTATACTATTTGAAACCTTTGATGTTTTTAATGATTCATTATCTATGGCTATCTTATTGATTTGCCTTACAGTGACCCTGTGAAAAGCTTACAAACTTCTCTAAAAAACTAAATTGGGGCTTCCCTGGTGGCGCAGTGGTTGAGAATCTGCCTGCTAATGCAGGGGACACGGGTTCGAGCCCTGGTCTGGGAAGATCCCACATGCCACGGAGCAGCTGGGCCCGTGAGCCACAATTGCTGAGCCTGCGCGTCTGGAGCCTGTGCCCCGCGACGGGAGGGGCCGCGATAGAGAAAGGCCCGCGCACCGCGATGAAGAGCGGTCCCCGCACCGCGATGAAGAGTGGCCCCCGCTTGCCGCAACTGGAGAAAGCCCTCGCACGAACCGAAGACCCAACACAGCCAAAAATAAATAAATAAATAAATAAATAAATAAATAAATAAATAAATAAGAAAATCCTTTAAAAAAAAAAAAAAACTAAATTGTACTTTTCCATAATAAGACAAGTCACCCAGGTTTAAATTCATTCTATCTGAAAGTATTTTTAACAGCTTTATTGAGGTATAATTGATATAAATTGTGTATTTAATGTACACAACTTGATGAATTTGGATGTATGCATATACCTGCAATACTATCACCACAATTAAGATAATTCCCATATCCATCATCTCCAAAAGTTTCCTAATGCTCCTTTGTTAAGTCTAAGTTTAAAAGTGAATACCATATGCCCCAGTCACTCTGACTTTTAATAAAGAACACAATGAATGTAAGGAACATTTACTGGGAAGACACGTTATTTGAATAGATATGTTAGTTTCTGCCATGATGCTTTCTAACATAAACTCAGCTGACAAGTTACTTTGAGGTAATTAAAAAAACAAAAACAAAAAAACTGTTACTGGTGGGGGGACAAAAAAAAAAAAAAAAGTCTGGTTTTTCAAGTTCCACTATCAGCAAATAGGATTTTTTTTTAAATACCACATGTTGATTTAAATGCAAATAGAGTAATCTTCAGAAAAACACCTTAGACTTCTTAAGATTTCACTGAATGTCAAAATAAATTGTCAACAAATATCCTCAGCAGACATTTCTTCATCTTTGGTTTCAGGCACTGGCTTGGGCCAATACGATTGTCCATTTCCCACTCAGTTTTGTAATAATCACAAAATACATTTCTAATTCCATCTACCTCTGGCCACTGAATGGGTTCCTTTTCCAGGCCTCTTGGTTCCTGTGGACAGGCTCTCTGTGTATCCTACAGATTAAATATCGAAGAATTCTGGAAAAGCATTAGAGAAAACTTGCTAGATTACATGTGAATTCTGGTCTCTAGCTTTCATAAAATCAGTCTCATTCTCCAGAGTATCTCTTGTCTTTCATGCTTACTGTTTCATCTTTTCTATACTTGATGAGGTTTGCTTTTTCCATGCAGGTTACTGTTATATCTGGCATGCAATGTAAACCCAGTGAACTGTGAGTCCCTTCACCTTTAAGAGACTCTTTCTTTTTTTAAAACAGTAAGTAGAAACGTTTTCCATATTGTCAATGTAATTTTAGGAAACATGGAGAATTTCACATTTGTTTCTTAAACTAATTTCTCTCAAAATATTGAAATATAACCATGAGAAACTATAGTGTAAGAAAAAAATATTCTTATTAATGTAAGCCAAACCCACAATTCTGATTCTAGTTCTAATAACTTTACTTCAGCCAAGACACTGGTCATCCATATACTGGAATATTTACTTAAATCATTACATGAAAAAGGATATCATTTGACCCTTGGTTGAACTACAAACAGGAAATCAAGAAAAACATCACAAAGAAAGAAGAACAAAGGGTCATGTGAAACTCAGAATATGCCATAATGTTGAATGATTATAAATGATCTTTCCGATAAAATTATCCCGCATGTCATTTTTATAGTTTTAAGTGTCATTCCTAATGTTTCCTAACCAGCTAAACACAATCACTGATCACTTCATCCAGACAATTGACAATCTATTCATCCCTCCATCCTCTTATTCATCAATCCATCCTTTCATCTTTACTGATTATCTACTTATATAAGTCCCTGTGTTAATGCTGAGAGAAACTCAAAGATGGTCAGTGTAGAACTGATTGTTTACCAGCCAGTTTAGTAAAGGGATCTACTTTACTGTTTAAATGTAAAAACTCTGAGTCACAAAGATCTAAATTCAAATCCCATCTCTGCTAACTATTAGTTATCGGTTATGTGCACTTTGCTTAACCTCTCTCTCCCTTGCCTAAATTTACTTATTTGTAAAATAGAGGTTATAAAATCTACATTTGATGGTAGGAGGATGTTTAAATGAGATTATCATACAACCTGTTTGTTGACCTCAGAAATGGTAACTATCATTATTATTCCAGAGATGGGACGAAAAACATAACACAAATAGGAGCTAAGAATCATCAAATATTACTGATGGAAAGAAGCATTCAGAGACATCAGCAGAGTACAATGACATAAAACGAAAGCAAAGAAAGAGGTTTAAATTTTTATGTAAAGGAGTATCAAATGCTACGGAAAAATGGAATGACTATTTCCAAGCCTTGGTTCTTCCTGGGAATACGTCAGAAAGTATGATGGATTAAGTTGTGTTTTTTGGTTTTTGTTTTTTTAATTTATTTTATTAAAAAAAAAATTTTTTTTAATTTAATGGCACGCATACCTGGAAGCAATGGCATTGCATAAATAAGCAAAAAAAAAACAAAACCCCACACATACATGTATGTATATGTATACAGATATGTATACACACACGTATATACTCATGTGCTATGTCATACCCCCACACACAAGTTTGATTTGAACAATTATTATACATTTGAATATTAATTTAGAAATGTTTGAATACACAGAAGCTCCAAATGAGGAACTGTTGTAAAGCTTTTGCTGGTGTTATTTCTGATAAAAATAAAATCTACAATTACTTCTTTACTTTCTGGGTAGTCAATTATAGTACTTATTCTTCTAGATTCCTCATATTATATATATAAAGGAACAAGAAAATAAAATAAGAACAAAAATATAAAGAAAGTAGAGAATCAGTTGGGATGCCACCTTAGAGGGCAACCATCAGAGGTCTGAATATAATCTAATTAGTTAAAGCTATATGCTACACCATATAAGCTTCAGTGAAGATATATCCTTAGAGTTTGTTACATAATTTATTTGGGCCATTATTTAAAAGTGGGAAATACAAAAATAAGGAAGACATTTGATTCAGGTGGTCTCTAATTGTAATGGAAAGTGTGTAGAATTTATAGTCAGAGAAATCTGGAGATTCAGATTACAGATGACCTTAATCCCCATGGATAAATTACTTTATCACTTTCAGTCTGTTAGTGTGACAGCGTGTCAGGCAAACTCCTC
Source organism: Balaenoptera acutorostrata (assembly GCF_949987535.1). NCBI lineage: Eukaryota > Metazoa > Chordata > Mammalia > Artiodactyla > Balaenopteridae > Balaenoptera > Balaenoptera acutorostrata. Next base: position 16,324,345 of record NC_080073.1, read on the forward strand.
CAAGTTTGCCTGAGATTTTCCTGGCTGTAGCACGGAGGACCCCATGTTCCAGGAACCCTTAGCTACAGGCAACCTGGGATGGTTTGCCTAGGACTGTCCTGGTTTTAAAACTAAATATTCCACATCACAAAAACCCCCTCAGTACAGGTAAGCAGGACAGTTATTTACCCTACTACTAATACTAACATTATTATGATTATAGCCTTGAATAAAAGAGAGTACTTTTTATTTGTGTGCTGAGTATGTGTGTGTGTATATATACTGATAATTGCTTTGTTGATATGAGTAAAATGTAATATAGAAAAAAGACTGTTACACAAATTCCTATTTTGAAAACGATTTGCTGGGAATGATGCAAAGATACATTTGAGATGTTTGCAAGAGTGTGAGCTGTCTTCAGATGCACAAATATAAGCATGTTTAAGTGTTTAGATGTACTTTTTTTTAATTTATCTATCTATCTATTTATTTATTTATTTTTGGCTGCATTGGGTCTTCATTGCTGCGCATGGGCTTTCTCTAGTTGTGGTGAGCGGGGGCTTCTCTTCGTTGTGGTACGTGGCTTCTCACTGCGGTGGCTTCTCGTTGCAGAGCATGGGCTCTAGGTGCACGGGCTCAGTGGTTGTGGCATGCAGGCTCAGTAGTTGCGGCACGTGGGCTCAGTAGTTGTGGCACGCGGGGTTCAGTAGTTGTGTCTTCCGGGCTCTAGAGTACAGGCTCACTAGTTGTGGCGCACGGGCTTAGCTGCTCCGTGTCATGTGGGATCTTCCCAGACCAGGGATTGAACCCGTGTCCCCTGCACTGGCAGGCGGATTCTTAACCACTACCCCACCAGGGAAGCCCCTGTAGATGTACTGTGAGTGGTTCCAGAAGGTGGAACTGAGACCTACAGGTGAGAGATATGAGAGGTAAATGACAGCTCAATATAAATAATTTTTTTTAAAAAAACTGTTCAACTAGGAAACAGACTAATGTAGCATGCCCCAAGGCAGATTTGAAAAGCAAAGCACACACTGTAGCCACAGCCCAAAAGGCTTACATTATCACTTAACATGCTTTAAATGCAACATCATTCTGGCCCCTTTGCATGGAGGAGTCAGCCTTTTTAAACTGATCTTCATTCTTAGGCCAATAGATAATGAGGAGACATTTTAGCAATAAATACAGAATAGGAACACATTTTCCCCTTACTTCTCCAATCCTTATAAACTTTATGTGTTAATCTTAATTCTCTTTTATCACCTGTTTTTGTTTCTAATGTCAAACAAAGCTGCTCCCTGGGAGCAGAGCTAATCCAGAACTCCCTGTGGCTTAAACCAATCATTGGAGGTGATTTCCCTATTTTCTCTACATCTGCTATGAGCTAGAGGAGCAAAAGCATTATACACTGGGGCTAAAGAATGAATACTGGCCAGAGCCCTTGGAGGTGGTGATCTTCAGGCTCTACAGATCTATAAAACTAGTCACCCCAAAAGAAGTTGGTTGAAAGACCACCTTACCAACATCATCTCTGAGTTTCCTTTCCTGCCAACATTTTTTTCTGGATGCCAGCATACACTATGATGACAAGTAAAGAGGAGGTTCTCTGTGAGATCCCCAAACTCACTGAAGCTGAAACCTTGTCTTTCTTTGATAGGACTGGCATGCTGATTCAAAAATACTATCTTTCCTTTTAAGTGACCGGTGACTGAAATTGTTACTTTCCTCTTGGCAAATGCAAAGAGGAAGAGAGGACCACAAGGTCTGGATAGGAGGAAATGAGTCAAATGCAAAGACTAATCTATTAGTAATCCTGTGTAGTTGCAATGTAGGGGCCTGTGCTTTTGAAATAAGCCACCTTTTAGGGACCAACAAGGAACACATGTGCCTTGTGAAGTGGCAAATTTCCATCATTTATATATGGGGCATCTACTATTTGACAAGGCGATGTGCTTTTTATACTCAGCTTACTCAAGCAGAAATCATGGACGACTGTCAGAAGATAGTTCAGGAGGTTCTTTCATGGGACGAGATACCCCCCAAGTCTAAGGTCTTATGATTTTCTATATAAATGTGGTTTTTTTCCCTCTTGCTATTGCTATCCCATTGCAGCAAATATTATCCCATCAACACATTAACATGGCATTCTCACAGTTCCCCAGAAGAAAGTACTCAATACACTTTTTGTTAAATAAAGGAATGCTGGCTGGATGAGTGATATGACTTCTAGAAAGAAAGATAAAGAATTAGCAACCAAATACACTAAATTTTGGTAATTGTGCAAATCACTTTCAAAAAATAAGTGATCCACTGAATTCCACTTGCCTGACAAATCTCATTTCAACTTAGGACACCAGGGTTTTCACTTCCTAATCATCAGTTCATCCTTTTTACCACCTCATATGCCTTTTCAGAGCACAAAGACAGCACAATATTATTCTTTTAGACTTTTCAATTTGGGTCTTGGTGAAAATTGGATGAGACAGGACTATTTTTAGGACAGAATGACTTTTTTGCCAATAAGGTAAATGTCATTTTATTGGGAAAATAGGGTAGATCCATGAAAGGATGTGAAAGCTCTAGCATTTGTCATGGCACCTTAAACTCCCTGGGCCTCAGAATTTTAAATGATAAAACGGGGTGAAGATTAGGCCCCAGTTCTTTACATCCATTTATATTAGAGTCTTTTATTTGTATGTTTCCCCCTACCAGACTCTGAGCTTCAGGCAAATACACAGTCATGTCTTATTCATCTATTCATAATCATAATGTTAAAATTAAAAAGAGAACTTATTGGTATAGAATGCAAAGTCTGGAAAAGTACTAGCTTCAGGCACAGCTGCATCCAGAAGATCAAACAATGTTTCAACATTCTATCTCTGTCTTTCTTCACATGTTGACCTCTGACAGCTTTAGGCTTGTCCTATCTTTCCACTTAGCAATTCTACTGAACAGAACACTTCTCATTAGCTAGTACCACCAAAACTCCAGGAATGAGTTTCATTACCTTGGATCACAGACACATGCCTTAAGCAGTTCCTATGGCTCCTGAAGCTGAATATGCTAACTGGTGAGACATTTTTTTATTTACTTGCCCTAGGGAGTAAGGGTCAGGGCAGGGTAAGATTTAGCCCCATCTAAACTGGTCAGAACCATTTGGACTAAGTGTGGCAGAGGAATATTACCCTAAAAATAAACAGAGAAGAAGTAAGGAATTCCAGAAAGATATTCGGGTTATTACAGATCCAAAAGTGTTTGGCTTTTAAACTATCATCATTGGTAGCATAATGGCAAGGGTACTTGTCAGAAAATATTTAGACTACACAAGTGAAATATAAGATAACTAGATGAATTTTAAAAATGAAAGCAATGATAGCCAACATCCTGTGTAATTGTTTCTCCTGCTGAATTTCACATTCTATTGAATTTTTCCCCTTGAAGACATTTATGCTTCAAATATTAGATTAATGCTGGTTTCATGCAATTCATTTCTAGTCCAACAGTCTATGCATTTTTTCCTTTCAAATAAGAACCTCTAAAAAACTATTTTTCTGCTAAATTATAAATTCTACTAAATTATAACTCAAAGTAAACATGTTTTATCAAATTGAAATACATTTTTTCAATCTTTTGAAACTTATGCTAAAATATTATTATTAAAAATGCAATAAAGATAAAGAGTACAAAATAATGAATTACTCTGCAAAACTTAAAATATGGGTGGAGGTGTTTCATAATTCTCTATTTGGGGGTCGCTCTACTTAATACATTTCCCTTACAATTAAGTGAATTTGAAGAAACAAAGAATATAGGTACACCTGAAATTTAAAACTATTTCAATTTCACAATATTGATTCTTAAAGCAATCTACATGTAGATTCAATGCAATGCCTATCAAACTACCAACGGCATTCTTCACAGAATTAGAACAAAAAATTTTACAATTTGTATGGAAACACAAAAGACCCCGAATAGCCAAAGCAACCTTGAGAAAGAAAAACAGAGCTGGAGAAATCAGGCTCCCCAGCTTCAAACTATGCTACAAAGCTACAGTAATCAAGACAGTATGGTACTGGCACAGAAACAGAAATATGGATCAATGGTACAGGATAGAAAGCCGAGAGATAAACCCATGCACATATGGTCACCTAATTTACAACAAAGGAGGCAAGAACATACAATGGAGAAAAGACAGTTTCTTCAATAAGTGGTGCTGGGAAAACTGGACAGCTACATGTAAAAGAATGAAATTAGAACTCTACTTAACCCCATACACAAAAATAAACTCAAAATGGATTAAAGACCTAAATGTAAGACCAGACACTATAAAACTCTTAGAGGAAAACACAGGAAAAACATTCTTCGACATAAACCACAGCAAGATCTTTTTTGACCCACCTCCTAGAGAAATGGAAATAAAAACAAAAATAAACATATAGGACCTAATTAAAATTCAAAACTTTTGCACAGCAAAGGAAACCATAAACAAGACAAAAAGACAACCCTCAGAATGGGAGAAAATATTTGCAAATGAAACCATGGACAAAGGACTAATCTCCAAAATAGACAAACAGCTCATGGAGCTCAATATCAAAAAAACAAACAATTCAGTTAAAAAAAGGCGGATGACCTAAATAAACATTTCACCAAAGAAGACATACAGATGGTCAAGAGGCACATGAAAAGATGCTCAACATCACTAATTATTAGAGAAATGCAAATCAAAACTATAATGAGGTATCACCTCACACCAGTCAGAATGGCCATTATCAAAAAATCTAGAAACAATAAATGCTGGAAAGCGTGTGGTGAAAAAGGAACCCTCCTGCACTGCTGTTGGGAATGTAAATTGATATAACCACTATGGAGAACAGTATGGAGGTTCCTTAAAAAACTAAAAATAGAACTACCATATGACCAGCAATCCCACTACTGGGCAAATACCCTGAGAAAACCATAATTCAAAAAGAGTCATGTACCACAATGTTCATTGCAGCACTATTTACAATAGCCAGGACATGGAAGCAACCTAAATGTCCATCAACAGATGAATGGATAAAGAAGATGTGGCACATATATACAATGGACTATTACTCAGCCAGAAAAAGAAACGAAATTGAGTTATTTGTAGTGAGGTGAATGGACCTAGAGTCTGTCATACAGGGTGAAGTAAGTCAGAAAGAGAAAAACAAATACAGTATGCTAACACATATAAATGGAATCTTAAAAAAAAAAATGGTACTGATGAACCTAGTGGCAGGGCAGAAATAAAGACACAGACATAGAGGATGGACTTGAGGACACGGGGTGGGTGGGGGGGGTGCGAAGTGAGAGTAGCATCGACATATATACACTACCAAACGTAAAATAGATAGCTGGTGGGAAGCAGCAGCATAGCACGGGGAGATCAGCTTGGTGCTTTGCCATGACCTAGAGACATGGGATAGGGAGGGTGGGAGGGTGGCTGAAGAGGGAGGGGATATGGGGATATATGTATCCATACGACTGATTCACTTTGTTGTACGACAGAAACTAACAGTATTGTGAAGCAATCATACTCTAATAAAGATCTATTGAAAAAAATAAAAATAAATAAAAATAAAAATATTATTTCAAATAGTACTTACTTTTAAGAGATCCATACATTAGTTTAAAACATATGAAACTTCCATCATTGTAGGTAAAAAGCCACCAAATATTAGACATTTCATATAAAACTACAGTTTGGTAAAACAACTGCCATTTTAGTATCACTAGGAGTTATACGGAGACATTCTGAGGACAGTTCTACACATGAAATTCAATATTCATTTTAAGGATACTTTGCTGCAGTCTAAACATTACTTTGAGAAAGGGTATTTTCTGCTACAGTTTTTCTTGAGGTGCTTATTGTCAGTCAATAGTACTAATAGAAAATTTAGTAATTTGGCTTTTCTTTAGAGTATTCAAGCAGGGGAAAGATGAGGAGCTGACATCAAATTATGGGCACCTTGCCTATTTTACCACATTTTCATTTCTCTCCTACGTTAGTCTCATCTTATTGGAAGAAATGAGACAAGTCCCCATTTATAATTGCCAGTACTCATTCATAATTCATTAAAGATCTTTCTTCTACTTCCTTTTCTTACTCTTTCATTCTACTTTGTGCCTTATAACAAAATCCAGATATCTTTGAAACCACAGTACTTTGAATACTTTATGTATGTTATTGTCAATGTTGCCATCACAATACAATGACTGTACACCTTGGGGAACAGGAATGCCTTATTTATCATCTTTGTATACAGTATCAGAAATGTGCATGTTAAATTATGTACCTTAAAGCAAACTCAAAGACAAAGGCAACATCAAAATATTGTTAAGTATTTCAAAACATATTAAATTCTGTCACAAATGGAAATTTTTGAATGCCTATGTTTCTGGTAGCAGAAACATTTTTATAAGAACATGACTATATTTACCTACAAATAAAGGAAAATTATATAAAATATCACTCACTAAACTTAATTTGTAGTGAATCATCTTTCAGATATATTCAGTAAGGATTTAACTTTCTTTGGTTTGAAACATATATGAAACAAAGAGATTTATTTCTAACAAAGCTATGAATGCGTAGGGCTATAATTTTCCAACACTGTAGAAGGGCTTATAATGAAAATAGTCTCCTGCCATATTTCTCCCACTGTACAACCTTCTCCACTTGAATAAAATTCATAACTTGACTCTTTTGGGTTTTAGATTCTTCCTATGGTTGCCTATAAAAGTCTTATATGACTATATAAGATTTACAAGTTATCATTTATAGTCTTTCTGCTGTGATAGTTGAAAGTTAGCTCAAATATTCCAACACCATCTCCACCTTCCCTCTCAATATATTTACACATCACTTTTTAGTTCCTGCCTAGAACTTTAAACAAAATACTTAAACCTCAATTTTTTATTCCATTAACTTACACAAAGTAACTTTTCCAACATGAGGACATAAGCAATCTTACCCTAGCCTAACAATCCCCACCCATCTCTGCTCACCATCTTTGGTCTCTCAGCTTTCATCTGTATTTTTAGTTTTATGTTACCTGAATTTAAATTTCATATTCTTTTCTGAAACTGTAGCCACATGTTCTGTGTTTAGCCATAACCATTGATTTTAGAAGATGTAAACTCTTAAAACTGCTTGCACATCACTATGAGCGGGAAAATAATACACATAATAAAGCCAATTAGGATGCTCAGGGTATATTTTCTTCCCTCTTCTTATAATGTCCTAAGTTTTAAATCACTTAATAGAGTGCAGTTCAAACGTATTCAACGTTTTTACACTCCATCAATTACTGTTTATCTCCTTAAGGTTTTTTAAGTTCTCTATCATACTATCAATTCCTTTGATTGTCATAGGGGTCTTTGTCTTGGATGTCTTCGTGCTTCTGCTCTATTCTTGACTATTTCTACACAGTGATGTGGTTTTCTTCATGCAAAATCCCCTTGCTGCTTTTCTGTGCTTTCTTGATTCCAGGGTTTCCTGATCCTTTGCATATCTGAAATTTTTTTTGTCCTCACATTTGAATGACAAGTTTGTCTAGTTATAGAATTCAAGTCTGAAAATATTCCCTCAATGTTTTGAAGGAGTGTGTCTGTTGACTTTTAGCATATAGTGATGTTGGTGTGAATCTCATGCTATTACTCATTGTTTTGATTGTGGTCTCTTCTTTTTCTCTTGAAGCTTTTAATAGTTCTCTCTCTCATCCTTTTTAGTTCCTGAAAGCTCCTATTGCCTTGTCAAGTAAAGGTCTTTATTCAGTCTGACTAGGCACTGTGTGGAGCATTTTAACATAAAATCTGTTCTGCAAAGTGTCTATTATTCTTTCTTATTTCATCAGCCCTTGCTAATTCTGTATAATTCTGTTCTCCCACTGGAAATCCAAGTAATCAGATGTGGTATTTTAGTTTTGGTTCCATTCTTTATTTTTTGTTTTTATTTATTTGTTCTTTTGTTCTAATTTTTAGGTGATTAATTTTATATTCCAATCCATGTTAAGATTTTTTTAAATCATATTTTTTAAATTCTAAGAGCTATTTTTTACTTTCTTATTATTTGTATTTCATTCTGTTTGGCCTTTTTTAGATGAAATATATCTCCTAATCTATCTGGTAGTAACAACTAGGAGTGATTTGGGGGTTTTGTTTATTTTATATATTTATTATACTATGTGCCTTCATTCTCTCTGTTTAATCCTTGGTTAGAAAAGGAAAGCAGCATTATGTGTAGCCTAATACAGTGTTTCTCCAATTTAATGTGCAAGTGAAGCACCTGGGAATCATGTTAAAGTGCAGATGAGGGATATTTCCTTAGCAAGTTCAGAGAGGAAAGAACCCAGACTTTGGAGGCAAAAAAAGACCCAAAAACAAAAAAACCTCAAAAAACAAAAAACCCACAGAACTTAGCCTAGGTAATTGATCTTGTGTAAGTTATTTCAATTCTATGTTTACTTTAACTCTTGGATTTCATCATCTGTAAAATGGGGCTAAAAATTGTGAGGATTCAAAAAGCAAAATAACGCTTGTAAAGCACCTGACACATGGGAGAAACTCGATAGATAGTATTCATTGTATTATTGCCATTAGATGAATGGTCTGGCATTTGCAATAGACTGAAGGAAAAGAGGTGTCAAATGAAACACCTAATGTTTGTCATGATGTGAGAAAAGAAATCCTTGTTTAGGTTTTCTGTTTGAGTTCTTAGGTTTTTTTTGTTATTGTATTTGTTGCCATTTGTTTGTTTTTGTGTGGTCATATATAAGATTGAAAGCAAAAAAGAAAAAAAGAGAGAGAGACAAACTTGAAAGAATTGGCATTTAGTTAATAAATAACCCTGGAGGCAACAGAGAAACCATATTGGGAAATCATACCACCTAGAAATTCAGAATATAAGCTCTAGAATCAGAATGCTAAAGCCAAATAGAAGCTCCAGCACTTAGCAGTTGTGTGATACTGGACAATTTGTTTTCCCACTCTGAGCCTTGGTTTCCTAATCTCTAAAATATGGGTAATAATGATAATACTTACTTACAGGATTTTTGTGAGCATTAACTTATATATGTAAGTGACACTATAAGATAATGTAACTGCTATAAGTGTCTGGCACTGTGAGAAAATCCTCTGAATAAAATCCAAAGCTGTCCATAGTCTTTTATAGATCTAAAACAATTAATTATTACCACAAAAAGTGACATTGATTTTCTGTGGTAAGATTCTTCTAATAAACTACTTATATATGAAGTATTAAATAGGAAGACATGAATGTTATGGATCTAAGTTACTAAAATTATGCTACTGATTTTTTTTCAAGTAGACCTTAATATTATATCCGTTAATTGCATCTAGAAACTCCTTTTTATTTCCTTTGTTTCTTTGTTTTGTTATGAATTTTTAAAAAGGTTATATTTTCAAAATATTTGGAGACATTATACTTTCCAAAAATATAAATCAGAAATAAATCAACATTAAGAGTACTTAGTAAGAGCAGCATACAGGGCAAAAGTAAATAAGTAAATAAATAAAACCTTGGGAAGATATGGGAGGTGTGGTGGAAAAAAGCCAGGAGCACATACTCAGAGAACCTGGACCCAATTCCCCTCCCAAGTACCTAAGTCACACTCACAACCTGAGTGTTACCTCCTCATTTATAAATTGTTCAAATACCCCAACAACTTAAAGATTCTAGAATCATTTATCCGTAAGTTAAAAGCTCCCTTCTGTAGCATCTTGGATAAAATATGTAAATCAGAAATCTATTCTGATATCTTAAAAACCTCATCCAGTGCGATTCTGAGATTTCTTAATATAACTTCATATATATATCTCCTATCTAGTACTTTCTTCTTTATTAAGTTCTCTAAGATAAACTTCTGTAACCAGCCATAGAGAGGAGTGATAAATGCCTTCCTACATGTGACTATAAGAAAGATCATGAACTTGCTCCTATAGTTTTTCTAATAAGTGTAGAAATGCCTTCATTAGTCAAACACACCTATGGTTAAGTTTAAGAGTATCCTTTTATCATCTTCACCAAAAAAGTGCCTTCCAGAGTTCTGTTCAATTCAGCTTCCCTAGAGTTAAATCTGCTTTAAGGAATATTAACTATGATGATATTCAAGTTAATCATGAATAACTAAAAAGATTTATCTTGCTGTCAGTCTCAGCTCAGTTGAATAACTGAGCATGTGAAATTTAAGGAGCTTAAAAATAGTAAACTATGCTAATTAGAAAAGTCGTTTTAGGTGTCAAGCACCTTCAACTCCTGTGGGTATTTATATATGGATAGAAATTTTCCATTTTACATGATATTATTGAAAAGGGCAATAGTGCCATGTTATGGACAATCAAAGTGAAGTTTAAATAAATGACATTTTGGAGTTTAGTTAGGGTCCTATTAGTTCAATGGGTTGGAGCTGTTTCCTACAATTAGATGTGAACTTTGGTTTAATAGTCAAGAAAGTCTACTGTTCTGGTTCTGTTGTCAGCTACTTTCTGTCCTTAGCTTCACTATCACTTTCCCAAGAAGACTTCCTTGACCACTCTGTCATTTTCTATCATATTACCCCTTTAATTTCCTTCAAAGCATTTAAATAATCAATGATTATGTTATTTGTTTCTTTTTTCTTAACCGTCTCTCCCCTACAACAGAGTGCCAGTTCCACAAATTAGGGGATTTTATCTGTATTATTTTCTAGCTTATCCCCAGCATTTAGCACAATGCCTAGTTCATAGTATATGAGCTTAATACATATTTAAGTAGATAAAGGAAAACCAGGTCACACATTTAACCTTTTTGGAAGCTATTTTCATACTATTCTCTGACCTGAAGGACTGTAGACATTTCTGTCAATTTCTGTATATAATTTCTGTTATAATGGAGATTATATTAGCTAAGGGCATATTATCCCAGAACCTCAGGATTCTTCCTGTGACTCTACCATCTTTAATACTTGGCTTTCAAGGTCATCCCCAGAAGAGGAAAGAGCCAGAAGAATGGTACACGGCAGGTACACAGCACGGTGGGTCCACAGCGTGGCTGGTAACCTTTGGCCAGAATTCTGTCACATAGCTACCTGTAACTATATGGAGGTAGGGACATGTGGTCTATCTATATGCCCAGGACGAAGAGAAAATGAATTGGGTGGATATATAGTCAGGTTCTGCCACAGTGATTAAATTAATCTGTTATCTATCATCATTTTTTTAAAACTTGGTCTTGGGCTTCCCTGGTGGCGCAGTGGTTGAGAATCTGCCTGCCAATGCAGGGGACACGGGTTCGGGCCCCGGTCTGGGAAGATCCCACATGCCACGGAGCAACTGGGCCCGTGAGCCACAACTACTGAGCCTGCGCGTCTGGAGCCTGTGCTCCGCAACAAGAGAGGCCGCGACAGAGAGAGGCCCGCGCACCGCGATGAAGAGTGGTCCCCACTCGCCGCAACTGGAGAAAGCCCTCGCACAGAAACGAAGACTCAACACAGTCATAAATAAATAAATAAAAGAACGTGAATTTCTTAAAAAAACAAAAAAAAACAAAAAAAAAACTTGGTCTTCACTCATGTCTATCTAACACAGTAACTGAAACATAGCCTATAATCAATATTTATTAAATAAATTATGTTGAGGTAGATACATTAGATTTATGTTTTAAGGACATCTTATAAACTCATAATTGTGTGTCAAATCTACACACATAGTATACTACGTTTCAGTATTTTTGTCTTATAGCATCAAGCATAAACATAATACTTTTTTGGATTAAGGAAAATAAAGACTTAGTGACAGTCACTGATATTGATAATTCATCATCTCCACACATAGCGAAAACCTCTTTGAATGTCATTTGGTTACAAATATTTGACAAAATTGGATCTGGCATAAGTGCTCTACTTTTCCATGCTTGCTTAGATTTTACAATTTATTGACTCCACAAGATTATTATTAATCACATCTCACAGATATCAAAGTTAATTTAATATCAACATCACATAAGAAAAGGATCTTCTTTCTAGGTCTCAAAACTTTAGTCATTAGTTTTCACTGTTCCACTGTACTGACTTTCAAAGCTGGTTTTACAAAGTCAGGTGAACAGCTGAGTATATCAAAATATGTGCATACCTTGTTGTCAGAGTGCTAGCACTTAAATCTCAGCTGTATGACACTAAAAAATTATGTAACTTGTCTGAGTTTCAGTTTTCTCACCTGTAAAATGGTGATCATACAACCTGTTCAGAGAGGCCAGATTGTGTGAAAACACTGTGGAAATACAAATCATTGTACTGAAGTGAGCTACTATTATTCTTAGCGGGCTTGTTGATGGTTCACCTCCTTTTTTTCCATATCAACACCTTCGCAATAAAGTTGTAGGGAAGACCTTTAATCAGCTAAATCTCATTGTTCATACATATAATGCAGATTACCAAGAGATCATATTTTCTGAGTTCCAGAAACAGGATCTTTCATTGGGCTTATTTGCATAACAGCCTCAAAATCTCACCAAGGGAAGGTAAATATTCTTAAGGATGAAGATGTGAAAATTTAAAAAAACAATAGGCATATTATGGAATCACTGGTATATAAAAGGTCTTACGCTAAGAGTTTCAAAATGCAACCAGGGATTGGAATTAAATTAAAATCAAGATTAATATGATTCACTGTAAAATCAGTTAAAATGACTTTTATGTTTATCAAGGTATTTGTAATAAGAAACCATGGGAATTTCTAAATAGGGCAGATTTTGAGATCAGATCATCCTCAGTTTGAATCTCTGCTCTGCTACTTGTTAGCCAAGAGTATATACCTAGTCTGTTCAGACTTCAACTTTCTCATCCACCAAAATTGGTTAATAATCATAATATACAGCTCAACAGCTAGAAAAGACGATGTGTTTACAGTGCCTAGCGCAGTGCCCCAATACATGATAGATGTCAAAAATAATAACACTGACAGATGGCATCAGGAAGATAAATCCCCCAATCTCTCTACAAACACTTAACCACCCTTCAGTCTTTCCATTTTCTCTTGTTACTTTTTTTTTAGCCTCTGTATTCAGTCTGGACTTCCCGTGATCAGGGCTGTCTTAGGAGAATTTAGCACCCAAATTTAACATTATCACTATCTTGCCAATTTTAAACTCTGGATAATCACTGTTACTGAATTAACCAGTCTCATCACGAACATTGTTGCCTGAGAATATCACATCCATTCTCAAACCTTCCAAAACCACTGTGCTTTCACTAAGAGTCAAGAGATCTCTTTCCACTCCCAACATACACACAGTTGTTGGTTTTAGTTTTACCTAAGAGTTTTGTGATTTCTCAACAATTTTTCCCCCAAACCTAACCTGTATTCTTCCTAGTCTCCAAACACATCATCTAGACTAACAAAGGAACTTCCTCAAACTTTCCTTGATCCCCTCAGAGAGGAATAATCTCAATCTCTCCCTTTTTGTTTGTTTTTCATTGTGTGTGTGCATGAATGAATGCACATGTGGTTGATGTTGATACTCTTATTAGTATTTGTACGTTTATGTTAGTGGGTATATATTTGCCTAACAGCTTGTGTGGTACTTTTTCTGTGTGTTCTTTTGTGTGTGTGTGCTTGTCTCTCCCGGGCATTCAAACAACCCCTAAAAAAGAGAGTCGTTGCTTTTCTTATTCTATGTAACCCCATTGTAATGCAAATTTTATAGATGTTCAGTAAATATTTGAATATACAATGACATCTTCTATCCATTAAGCACACTCTATATTTTTCTTTACCACATAAATCCCAATACCTAAACACACTACTAAAAAACATGATCATGCTGGATTATTTTAATACGCCGTTTCTTTAGAGGGAATTGGAATAACAGACTCTGGAATTCAATGTGTCATTTACATATTTTTGAACCTCATTAATCCAGGCCAGAAACACTGAGACTATTTTTTTTTTCCTAACTTTGTGAATTAGAGCATGAATGTAAGATCCAAATGTATTTTTCAAAATAATGAAAAGGGTTCATGATACACACTGTTGGTTTATCAAATACGATAACATGTCATTCTTTATATATAAAAGGACTTTATCACAATTTCTAAAATAAAAGTTTTTCTATTAGCAATGTAGCAATACCACTTTCTAATAGCATGATTAAGCATTAAGGGTAAGAATGCCAACACCTTTTGGAGGGAATAGAAATATCTGTAAATTGATCAAGTGATAATTACTTGAACTCTGTTTCTTAGGGATGTTGACAATTTTTTTAAAATTATATTTAAAACCTGCTTTATAAATGTAATGGCTTTATAGAGATATAAATCACATATCACATTTTTCCTTTTAAAATATACAATTTTTTTTGCCATATTCAAAGAGTTGTGCAACCATCACCACAATCTCATTTTAAATATTTTCATTACCCCCTAAAGAAAGACTGTATCCATTACCCCAAAAAGAAACCCTGTACCTATGTCTTCCCACTTCTACCCTCCAGCTCTGCAAAAAACCACACATTCTACTTTCTGTCTTTATAGGATTGCTTATTTTATGGAATTGGTAGCCTGATCCCTGAGCAACTCACAAACCACCGTGGTGGTATAGTGTCACTTCCATTACTACTTCCTATATAACCCATCCATGAGATCCCATAGTGAAGACGGAAGTTAAGAGAGGGATAAGAGTGCATGTATTTCATTTTCCTCTAGAATTTAAGAAATTTGGGGAAGTATGCAATTACAGGCACAGCCATGAAATAACAGAAGCAATAGAAACCAAAATAACTCTGGCAGTCAGACGCTGTCCTCAGATTCCAGTAAACACCCGAAAAGCCGAAGAAAGTTGGAAAGTTTCAATACAACAACATTACTTTTTTCTTTTTCTAAATATTCACAGTAGAACGGCCTCATTTCATCAGCCTCTAGAGCTTTTATTTTTAGTCCACTCTGCATTATACTGCCTGTTCATTGGGTACAGGAATAGATGCTGGCATTCAAGGACAAACAAGGGTACAGCAGGAGGACAGATTCAAAATTGTCAAGCTAATCTATATCCGATGAGGGTAATAGAGCACGAGGTTATTTCTTATTCAATCACTTTACAACTTGAGGTTTTACATGTGGAGTGGGCTTATTTGTAACAATGTATCTCCTCATATTTCATAGTTGGGCAGGAGATGACACAAAACACCAAGAAAAAATGGATAACATATCTAGTCAAAAAAAGTAGGGTATACTTTATTGCTTTCATCTAATGGACATATGCCATTTCCTGTAGATAAAAGAAGGATATGGTTATAAGAGGAGGCTGATAATAGCTTTTCTTATGCACCCTTGATATTAACTGAAGAAAAATCATCAGACAGAAGTTAGCTTCTGATCAATGTGAACAGTCACCCTACACAGAGAGAGAGAGAATAACAATTATATTTGACATCTTCTCCAAAGGACTTCAATACTAGCTCAGAGGAAGCAGAGCTGAGGCAGGTCACCCTGAGGATGAACAGTAATACAGGTTCAAACTACAAAATGGAGGGTAAACACAGTTTACCCAACCCTGTAGCATGGGAAGTCTGAATAGCTGGCAAGAAATACAGGGGAAGGAAAACAGGAACATACTCAATTATCAAAGAAATTTTTAAACTGTCCTTCTAATTTTGATTTAAATTGGTATCTCATCTACCCTAATTTTTTAAAAAAGAAATCACAGATTTATTAATTGTACTGGTGATTTCTACAGAGCTTAATTGAAAATTGGTTTCTTGTCAAAAGGGTTAAGAAACAACACTTTGTTGATGATCAATAATACTAAAACAAAATAGGTAGTAATTATACCAGCTGAAAACTTCCATACACTAGAAATGCACCAAATGCATTTTTTTGGCCAAATTACTTAGGGCCGAACTTTTAAATCAATATTCAGATCAAGTCAAGGCCAAAATTGATTAATTCTGTCATAGAATGAACTTCTAGAATAAATATAGCTTTTAAAAAAATCAGTCATTATTTAATCATTTACTACTACTACCATTTTGTTATTTAACTTTATTTAAACTTTTAAACATTTGGCTTTTTATTGGAGGGGCCCCTTCTCATCTTTATTTGGTCTAGATTGCTCCCATACTTACTACAATGAGCTGCTGCGATACTAACTACTTGCTTGTTTGAAGCCTAGGACTGTGCGGGAATGAGGTTATTTCTGACCAGCTCTGCCAGTAAGGGGTATTGCTAATGCAATGATATTGTTTTTCTTCCCTTAATAATAGTAACTGATTAAGGTAGAGCCATCTTTAATTCATTTTCTGAACTTAAATATCATCGGGGAAGATGCAATTTTACTGAAGCAATTTATAAACTTAACGTTCACATGCTTCCTGAAGATGTTTTCTAAAGCAGATTAAGATTTTTTGACCTTTCTAAAAAATTTCTAAAATTTGTGTAAATACTTGCTGTTCATACAATCACTTGGGGGGAAAACATACTTAAACCTTGAAACTAGAAATATGGCACTATGGCAATGTAACTGGCTTTTAAGACATGCAAATTGTTTTTAAATTTTCATTGGCATCTAAGATTTCATGGCATGTGTACTAATTCCAGCATCTTCTCTGGAGAAGAATGTTAGAAGATTCTTGACAAATAAATACTATCTCTGCCCCCCTCCAATAACTGTACTTTCTAATCACATGAGTTTGATTCTAGCAAATAAACTAACATTTTTCTCCATGCAAATCTGATTGTTCATAAGTCTTTTATCTTGCCCAAAGCTAAATTTGGCCTATCTCTATAACACTTAAAATATTATGGTGACAATTAAGTATTAAATTCTTTAGAACAGGTGATCTAAAAGCATTTCAGGATTTTAGTGTTCTTTTTCAATACAAAAAAGTTACAAATCCACATTTAACTGTATTTTTACTACTCACAGAGAGAAAAATCTATGTGCAGACCAAGCACTAAATGGCTTACTAGAGACTCACTGGAAGACCCCCAGTTTCCCATCACTGCTGTGAAAGACAAGCTTCCATGCAATTCTTAATTCGTAACATATTTATCTAAAATTATTAACTGAGCACATACCATGTGCTGGTCACTGTTCTAGGCACTGGGGATACCCCCAGAAACAAAACAAACAAAATCTCTACCCTCAGGGGCTTACATTCTAGCAAGGAGGGAGAGAGAAAAATAAAAACCATTGATAAGTGCTCTGGGGATAATAAAGTGATAAAGATGAACAGAGGGCACTGACAAGAAAGTTCTTTCCTGTAAATCAAATAAATCATCATCATTTCTCTATGCTTCTGGGAACTTTCTTCAGAAAGATTCTTTTCTAAACTGTGATTTTGTTTGGACTGCTATTCAAAGTGCCAAGTAGATCTATTTTGGACATTTTCTTGCTGTAAAAATTGTGCAGAACAAATCAACTATTATAATGTCTCTAATGCTTGAGCCAGTATTTTCTTTTGAAAACATTACAACCAGTGACATAAGGACTATCTGTTTTAGCATTAGATAATTTGCTTAGAAAATTATATGAAATAACTTTGGGAGCTTCCATTCAAATCCGTCATACTTTGAATAACTCTAAAAATGCTCCATAAGAACATTACAGTCTTCAAAAATACTTTACATGTAACCTAACATTTACAACATGATAATTTACTTGAAAAATTAATATTTATGTCACCAAATTAAATAAATATGTGACAACATATGTTGAAAATCAAGAATCAAGAGTAAGAAACCTCTGGAATTTTATCAAAGTACAGATGCCAATAATAACAAATTTCCAAACAAGTTTTAGTATAATTTTTCTATCAGTTTGTATCAAAGTCAAAACATCATTCTAACCTAAATGGTACATATATACCATTTAAATCAATTTTAGCCAATAAAGACCTTCATTTATTTAAAAAATAGCTATTCTTTCTTTCAGATCCCTTTAAAACCACAAAGTATCTCATTTTTATTTAGATGGAATTTCCATTTCTCCTGCTGAAATTTTTCACTTGTTCAACTTTAAGGTTGAAAATACAGTAAGTAATCATAATGATAATGTTTAGCTTTTAAATATTATCTTGGTTTTCTCTATTTTGAATCAGAACTGTTATTTTTAAATATTCTTAGGGCTACTAGGAATGAATTGTGAAATGTCATATTTTAAAGTGGTACCTGAAAAGAACCTCAAATGAAATCATCATTCTAAGAATCATATCTAAAAGCAGATGGTCTGGAACATGACTTTTCTCTTTTTCAACTCCATCTTTGGCTAAATTCTATTTTGCTTTGCCACACCAAGTCTTAAAGAAGGAGAATCTTAAAATATAATGAGAAACCTGAACAGGAGACAGACGGAAATCATTATCATTTAGAGCAACTTCAGGTGAAATTCGCATCACATACAATGTGAAAGGCAGCATAAATACTCAGGTTTTTACTACAAAAGCTTGTTTACAAGCATTATTATAACTGTTGAAAACCTTGTTATTTTGTTCATACACTATGTGTCTGGGTTGCAGATGTATGAATGAAAACTAATATGCATATGCTGAGAGCATAATGACCTTTAGAGCAAGAACTGGGCTAATTATGAATGGGTTATGCAAACCAGGATCTAATTGCTTGGGTTTATTACAATGATTATAATTATCATTAAAAGGGCAGTTTCTACTCACTGAGTGCTAACTCTTGATCAAGGGCTTTCTTAAGCACCTTGTGTGCATCATCTCATGGTCTAAACTCAAATAATAATAAGGCAGTGGGCAGTAGTTCAATTAATTCTCACAGACAACTTTATGATGTACGTACTATTATCCTCATTTACAGGTGAAGAAATTGAGGCTTAGAAATATAAAATAACTTGTAGAAGTCGTGAATTTTGGATTTGATAAATGGCAAAGCAGGGATCAAACCCAAGTTTATTTGAAAATAAGTCTGCATTCTTGTCTACTATGTTTACTGTTTCCCAATAATCATTTTCCTCTTTGCCGTGAGTGACTTCTAACTGAAACTTGTCATCTCAGATCTTGATTTCACTTTGTATCTGAAACATAAGTATGGGTTACTTCCTTTGCTTGCCAACTTGATTCTTCTATTTAACTCTACACTATACCCCAGTTTTGATGCGCCATGACCTAAAAGTTGATGACGACGGTTGGGCATCCCTCTTCGTGAATACCTGTTCCCATGATATTTTAGACATAAAACTACTGTTTGAAACTGTATGACCATTCGACTTTTCAAAGGCATGCATTATATCAGCTGTAACTCATACTGAGTTTTGGACATTTTTATATATTTTAAGTAGTTGGATAGAAATTTAATCATTCTATTCACATTTTTTAAATGAAAAATAGTATAAGAGCCATGAAAAGTGCTTCATTTTTCATTTTTACTTACCCAGATTCTGAAATCTGAAGATTAATGCTTTTAAACAGGCCTATATAAATCAATTAATATATACTGAGATTCATGTTCTCCTTCAAGATTACATAGTCAAAAGCCATCTTCCATTTAGGTATTTCCTTTCCATTTACAATTGTATCCATTTCTCTGGTACACAATCACACTTCTCCACCAGTAGCTGAGTGTATTGGTCAGGAATCTTGGTTACAAGAGACAGAAATCTAAATTAAATTGGATTAAGCACAAGAAGGGAGTCTTGGCTTATACAGTTGAGAAGTTATAAGTGATATTTTATTCTAGGTATTGCTCAATTCAGGGGCTTAAATAATGGCATTCTACCTCAGTTTCTCTCTTTCCCCCTCTTTTTCCTTTCTTATTTTCTCTCTCTTGGCTTAATCCTAGACCCAACAAGGCAGTTGCCAGCATGTTCAAACTTATTTCACTTGTACTAATAACAGATCATAACATTTTTTAAAATTTATTTTACTTATTTATTATTTTTGGCTGCGTTGGGTCTTCATTGCTGCGCGTGAGCTTTTCTCTAGTTGCGGCGAGCGGTGGCTACCCTTTGTTGCGGTGTGCGGGCTTCTCACTGCGGTGTCTTCTCGTTGCAGAGTACAGGCTCTAAGTGCGTAGGCTTCAGTAGTTGTGGCGCACGGGCTCAGTAGTTGTGGCTTGAGGGCTCTAGAGCACAGGCTCAGTAGTTGTGGCACACGGGCTTAGTTGCTCCGCAGCCTGTGGGATCTTCCTGGACCAGGGCTTGAACCTGTGTCCCCCGCATTGGCAGGCGTTTTCTTAACCACTGTGCCACCACAGAAGACCCATAACATTTTTTAAAAGCTTCTTTTTCCCAGAAGTTTCCCCAGATTCTCCAAATTGGGGCTCACATACACGGTTTGTGTCACATGACTATGTCTAAACTAATCATGTGGTCAAGAGAGGGAATACATCTACTGCCCAAGCCTGGATCACATGACAGCCTGCCCTGGACTAAACTGTATTCCCCTCACCAAATTCATATAGTGAAACGCTGACCAGTGTGACTATATTTAGTCTTTAGGAGGTAATTAAGGTTAAATGAGGTCATAAGGGTAGGACACTGATCCAAAAGGATTTGTGCCCTTATTAGAAAAGACAGCAGAGAGCCCCCCACCTCTTTCTCTGTCATGTGAGCACACAGCAAGAAGGCAGCCAACTGCAAGTCAGGAAAAGAGGCCTCAGGAATAGAACTCACCAGCACCTTGATCTTGGACTTTCCAGCCTCTAGAACTGTGAGAAATAAATTTTTGTTGTTTAACCCACCATGTCTATGGTGTTTTGTTATAGCAGTTTGAGCAAACTAGCCAGAGAGAGCAAGAGATTGGATCAGTCTCTCCCAAAGCTTAAGGACTAAAGAGCAGAAAAATGGGATTCTGCAGAACACAACTCAGAAGCTATTTCCAAAAAAAGGTAAAGTAGATATTGGTAAACATAGTTATCAACCCAGTTTTAGCTAAGCCAGAGTCATGGGACTCCATGACTAGGCTTCTGATACAATGGAATTATGTGCAAAGTTTTGTGCTGTATGCATCGGTGCATGTACTTGGGGAGATGATTCATAGAGTCCATCAGATCCTCAGTTGTTGCATTAGTCCTCAAAACTGTCTGGATCTGTGTTTAGTAGGGCCCACAGAGGCTCCAGATGGATGTGGAGCCAAGGAGGAGAAGGGGTAAGAACGGATTGTGGATCTATTTAAAATGGGAGCTGTTTTACTTTATTTAGCATGATCACTCTGAAAGATAAAAGGATTCACTCTAAGGGTTATAGCAACAAGTGCCAAATTTATTCTTATCCTGTGAGTTACTTCCTCTACCTCGTGTATCCTAGGGAAGAAATGGATTGTTTCAGTCCTGTATTTTTTTTTTTATTGAAGTATAGTTGACTTACAATGTTGTGCCCATCTCTGTCGTACAGCAAAGTGACTCAGTTATACACATATATACATTCTTTTTTTATATTATTTTCCATTATGGTTTATCACAGGATATTGAATATAGTTCCCTGTGCTATACAGTAGGATCATTCCTGTATTTTTAATGTTACCTATTATTAAAAAGTATTCAGTCACCTTAAAAATTGGGCAGAGTGATAGGAACTCTGAAAAGTTAGTTCAAATGACAGTCTCTCCAGGAGCATGCATATTAAACAGACATTCCTTCACCCACAGCCACTGCTACAAAGAGAAACAAAGCAAAAAATCCAGAACAATATGCTCATAAATAAACATGGTTGTCAAAATGGTTACTTTGTAATGCAAGCACTGATTGGGAGAGCTGGTCTGGGTGAGGTGGAAGTGTTGCCTTTCTCCTAGTTGTTTGTGGAAGTCTGAATAATCTTAATCATTATTTGTTCATATTCGCATGAAAGCAAGAAAAAAAAGCGAGGGAGAAGAAAATAACTTTGGAATAATAATCACTGGGTCACATTGTGATTTTATGACCATATATCTCACAAAATTAGCAAGATAATTGAGGCTACAGAATTTGCAACTTGCACAAAATAATGAACTACGTAATTTCCAATCATTAAAATATTTTAAACATGCCATTGTGTACATAAATCAGATTCATCCAAAATACAACTGACACCCAAGTCACCTGAATGAAAGGTGATTAAAAACATAACACCTTACTATTGTTTCTAAGCAGAGAGTAAAAATCTGCTTTTATTCTGACACTTTATTTTACATCAATTTACATTTTACTACATTTCCATAAAGTAAAAGTAGAATTCTTACCAGTTTATTTCTTAGATGATGCTAATATTTCTAGACTATCACAATCTTATATCCAAGTTGAATTAAAAGTATATGCAGATAAATCAATTTGCAGCCTAAACATCAGAGCTTATGAGGACAATGATACCATTTCCTTAGGGTCTAGTGTGGAAAAGTTGCCAAAGAAATGAGGTACCCAAGAGGAAAGAAAGTTTCAAATTTACATTAAATTAACTTTACCACAGTCTCAAATGCCCATGACATAGGTTAAAAGGCACCCTTTTAGAAAGTTTTGGTTTGTTTTTTGTTCTTTTTTATAAAACACTTGCTACCAATAACATACATGAATATAATTAAACACTAAAACAGCAAACACTCTAGAGACCTTTGGTAAAAGTGAATACCACCTCCCGCCCTGCAATGATTATACTTCTTAGCAGAAAAGGCTCACAGGCTGATGAGAGAACTTGCCCTCCCAGTGAGAAGGGCCAAGAAAACTGGCCGGACGTGTGAAATAGAACCAGGTGGCAAGGATGAAGGCCAGTGACAATAGCACTTGTGGTCTGGATTGCCACTGGGGTCTGAAGATAGCAATAAGCACATGACTCAAAAAAAGATGGTTGCAAAGAGATCTCACTGCAGTGGAGACTTTCAATAATTGTGAATGGGGAATAAAACTAGGGCTGTATGTCTAGGCCTAGTGGCTACTTGAGGGACCAAGGAGAAGTAAGTGGAAAACACTGAAGGACGTTTTTGTCTTTATTGGTTCTAATAAAGAAAGCTATCTTTTCAGTTATAGTGTATTCAGAGTATAGCACAAAAGAAAAAAAAAGTATGTATGATTGATAGCTTACCACGTTAAAACAACTACTATAAGCACTGTTGTCTTTTTTTCTTTTCTGATACAAGCTTTTTCTTTAGCTCATATGACAATGCAGATATAACTTTAAAAATATTTTCTACCTTTTATAAATAAGCATTTTTTTATGTTGTGAAAATACCTTGAACTCTTTGTCCATGAGAACACAGCCAACTATGCTTTGTTCCAATAAATTAGAGTTGGGGATAAAGGCAGATGAGAGAAGTAGAGTGGGTATAGATTGTGTAAGGAAAGGAAAAGACACCTATGGATGAATTTTAGGAATTTCTCTTAGATATTGAGAGATGTAAAACTTGGGAGCTCCAGCTTCAAGAGTGCTCCTGTTAAGATAGGCATTTCCTTTATTTTTAAATTAAATTTTATTTCATTGATTTTTTAAAATAGACTTTATTTTTTAGACTAAGTTTAGGTTCACAGGAATACTGAGCAGAAGGTACAGAGATTTCCCATATACCCTCTGCGCCCAATATACATACACAGTCTTCCCCACTTTCAAAAGCCCACACCAGTGTGGCACATCTGCTATAATCAATGAACCTACATGGACACATTAATACCTAGAGTCCACAGTTTACATTAGGATTTGCTATTTGTGTTGTATATTTTATAGGTTTTGACAAATATGTAATGACATACATCCACCATTATAGTATTATACAGAGTAGTTTCACTGCCTTTAAAATTCCCATGTGCTCTGCCTGTTCATCCCTCAGTCCCCCTTAACCCCTGGGCAACCCACTGATCCTTTTACTGTCTCCATAGTTTGGCCTTTCCCAGAATGTCATATAGTTGGAATCATACAGTGTGTATTCAAATTGCCCCTTTTCACTTAGTAATATGCATTTAAGATTCCTCCGTGTCATTTCATGGCTTGATAGTTCATTTCTTTTCAGCACTGAATAATACTTCATGTCTGGAGGTACCACAGTTTATCCATTCACTTACTGAAGGACATTTTAGCTGCTTTCAAGTTTTGGCAATTATGATTAAAGCTGCCATAAACATCCTTAGGCAGATTTTTATGTGGACAAAAGGTTTCAACTCACTGAAAAATGGATAAATAACCAGGAGTATAATTGCTGGATCATAAGGTAAGAGTATATTTAGTTTTGTAAGAAACTGCTAAACTGTATTCCAAAGTGGCTGTACCATTTTGCATTCCCACCAGCAATGTATGAGAGTCC
This sequence comes from Balaenoptera acutorostrata, assembly GCF_949987535.1. Classification (NCBI taxonomy): domain Eukaryota; kingdom Metazoa; phylum Chordata; class Mammalia; order Artiodactyla; family Balaenopteridae; genus Balaenoptera; species Balaenoptera acutorostrata. The sequence goes on from NC_080073.1 coordinate 16,348,559, forward strand.
GGAATTGCTGTTGGTAGCGTATTACGTTTTAGTCATTCTAACAGGTGTGTAGTGGTATCTCTCATAATTGTTTTAATTTGCAATTCCCTGATGACCTATGATGTGACACATATTTTCATATGCTTATTTTCCATTTGTGTACCTTCTTTCATGAGGTGTCTTAATTTTTAATTGGGTTGTTTGTATATTTACTGAGTTTAGGAGTTCTTGTACATTTTGGATAACAGTTCTTTATAAGATATGTCTCTTGCAAATATTTTCTCACCGTCTGTGGCTTCTCTTCTCATTCCTTTGACATTGTTTTTCATGGTACAGAAGTTTTAAATTTTAATGAAGTCCAGCTTATGAATTTTTTTCATGGATTTTATCTTTGGTGTTGTATCTAAAATGTCATCATCATACCCAAGGTTTTCTTCTATGTTACCTTCTAGGATTTTTATATTTTGCATTTCGCATTTTGTTCTATGAGCCATTCTGGGGTAAATTTTGTGCAAAGTGTAAGGTCTGTAACTAGATTTTTTTTTTTTTTTTTGCATGTGGATGTTCAGGTATTCCAGTACCCTTTGTTGAAATTAAATTTTATTTTTACCAAATAAATATATGTAAATAGTTTAAATATAAATCATAATTTTTTCCATTGCTTCTTCTGAAATTTATCTCCACTTTATTAATATGATTAATATTAATATAATATATAATAATTAATATACTGCTAAATTATTGGTTTATCGATTTCTGATATTATTTATTCATAACGATTATCATTCCTTATGTAAATTCATTACAAATATATATTATGACTAGTAAATAGTTCCTGCAAAGCCAAATACTGAACTTTAATAAATTTTCCTCTTTTGCATTGAATTTAGTAGCTCCTAAAGTTATTAATTTTCCATCATATCTTGCAAATGCCTGTCAGTATTATCTTTCTTTTTTAAATAAAGAACTGTTGAAACATACTGGAAAATACATCACTTCAATTTTTATTGTCCCTCCACAGGTCCTTCACTCTCATGCTTCAATGTGTACATACTCTACTAAAATCTGTTGGGTTTTTTGTTTTTTGCTTTTTAGGAAAAAATTAAAATGTCATTGGAAATCCATATGCAATTGAGTGAATTTTTGCAGAACATAATCTTATTTCATAGTCTCCCTCAATCCTATGTATCCACCAACCCCATCAATGTACCTATATACATATCATATTCACAGATAAAATTGCTGTGGATCACAGCTTCATATTTTGGCTGTGATTCATGTTTAATTATATTAAAACAAGGCTTATATTTTCTCTGACAATATCCTGTCATACCTTCAAACTACTTATTGAATTTTAATTACATATTTAATTGTTTAGGACTAATGTCTGTGTTCTCAGCTTCCTCCTTTTTTTAATCATTTGAAGACAGTACTTGGTATATGGTAGATTTGCAGATCTTATGTATAGACTTCAATGACTTTTACAAATATATATATGATACATACATCATGTAACCACTTTCCTAATCGAGATGTAGAACACTCCCTCCACCCCAGAAAGTTCCATCCAGCCCCTTTCCAGTCAATCCTCAGGAGCAAACTGGGAGTTACCTAGGTAGCAACATTTATATATCCCTTTAGTTTACATAAACAAAAAGACAATCAAGATAACATTACTGAACCCTTTCTGCAATGTTTCAGCCAAAGCTAATTTAAAGTGATTATTCTTTTTTGAATCCACATTTTCAAGGAAAGATAAATAAATAGTCATTGGAAATCCACATACAATTGAGCACATTTTTTGTAGAATTTAATATAAAATGAAACCGGCTTCAAAAACTTTCCCTTTTTGTTGGGAATGAGAGTAGGTGAGAGGACAGTGGAAGCTCAGAAAACATTCATTATTGTTCAATACGCAGAGCAGCAGGGGAGGGAAATTAAAGCAGAGGAGTGGAGAAGAACAACAGCAGTAATCGTGCAAATCAGCAACCCTCCTTAGTGGAAGTGGAAGCACCCAAGGGGAATAGCATCTTAGAGTGTCCCACCTTCTTGATCTTGCTGCACTCTGTGAGAAAATATGGCAAAGCAAATATGCTGCTAGAAACTGGAGGAAAAATAGGTAAATAGCTAACTGAAACAGAGCCACCCTGCTGCATTGATAAAGGGGGCTGTTCTTGGATTTACTGGGGCTTGAAGCCTATTTTACATATTAGTTTCCTCACATTATCAAGATAAATATCTTTAGTCGAAAGACAAAGCGATTTCCCAAAAAGTGTCAAATAGTTTAATAAGCAAAAAAGAACAGAAATTGAATGAAAGAAGTAGCAATTACTTGTCAGCTAATACTAGGTAGGCACTGCACAAAATCCCACTTCCTTAGCTATTAATATTTAAACTTGGCAAGCACATTGCAAGAAAACAATGAAGCAATCTGACAATTTGGCAAGCTCCCCCACCTAAAGATTTACAAAAACAGAGAACAAGTAGAATATGACATTTGGCGATTGCTGTTTCTGAACTGAACTGCTAGTACTTCCAAAGCAAGTAATTTCTCAGAAAGCAAAGCAGAGAAAGCAAGCAAACAATAAAAATACCAGTGATGAACCTGTAAACATAAGCTGGTTTTTCAACTGAAATATAGGGGCCTCCGTAATGGAAGACAAATTTGGACTGAATAATACGGGAACGAACTCAAATCGTTACTCCAAGTCAATCTGAAGTAAACGTAAAAATTCATTATTCATTTTTGAACAAACATGAAGTTCTTAGTTCCAGCTGGGACCAGAAGTTGAATAGCCAAATCAGAGAACCAAAAGACATGAGGACTTTGTGATACGCACACCTAATCTGGAAGTGTGAAACAGGAAGTTTTTATGGAAGTATAATTAGTAATCATTTCAGTCTAGCCGTATCAGATTTAAGAAATGTAATACTGCTAATTAGAAAGTGAAAAATACTATCTTATATTTCTAATAAACCAAAATCACTCCCAGATCAATTATATATTATTCTATACAAGCCAAGCATGACTCTCTAAGAAGTAACATAGCTCTTATGTTTATTAGAACTGTGTAGTTTTCTCTGCATCACTGTATACCTAACGTTTAGTACTGAGTCCCGTACATAGCAGGTGATCAACAAGTTCTTACTGAATAAATTAATATCACATAAATGCATTTCACCATACTATGATCAAACCAAGTCTTAATGATTCTTAAGAATCTTACATAGAAAATATATCAAAGTAAACACTCTGACTTGGGGTGTGTGTATACATACACACATGCATATATGTGTGTATATATATGTATGTTTTGTTTGGAATATAGGGAAAAAGAACAGAACAGAAATGAAAAAAAATATTTTTAATGTCAGAAGTCCAAAAATGGGTCCCATTTTTGAAACTGAAAAGTGAGACACTTTGTAAACTTAGAGATACATCTTATTTCTAAAATGACATCTACAGCAGTGAAGATTGTAATAAGTCCTAATTAGTTACAATGAAGTCATTAACTGTCAAGAAGATACAATCGAGTTTTGTGTACCAAAGCAACATCTGAAATGGTCAAAAGTTATAAATATATTCAACACAAAGAGAAACAGAACATAAACTAAAAATTGAGTTAAGTGTTTATTACTCATTTGATTTCCTAGGGAAGGCACCAATCTGTGTCTAGGCATTTAGATTTTTTTCATCTTGCTCTAAATCAAATATTCTTTTAAGTTTAATAAGCAAATTTAGATATTTGCTAAAATTTAGGTACATATATGCTTAATTTTGTTTTGAGTATGTCAGTAACACTTCTGCCTAAGGTTTTAAACATATGGAGAAGTTTTCTTCACTTTAAAAATAAATTTAAGCATGCAATAATTCTTACTGGTCTACATTTCTCAGACCAGAGCTTTATTCGCCACCACATCACTGTTTCTGAATTGGTTCCTCCCCGTTATCTTCAGTTTAAAAATACATATTATGACAGTGCTAAGAAATTTTATTAGGGAAAAAAATCTCTTTAACAAGTCTTTAAAAACTACTGATATAATCTGTGTCACAATGTTTATGTAAACAATGAATTTCAAAGGTCTCCTATTCTAAATATATACCACTGAGAGATACAACAGGTGATTTCTGAAAGCACTTCAAAGAATTAATAGGAATTTCATTCCACATCCAAAGGAATAACAGGAAGGCTGTGATGTAGGAGCATCTGCTTTAAACTACTTTCATCAACATAAATTCCAAAACCAAAGTCCCTGGAGAATAATATTTATAGTATTTTAAATTTTAAAATGCTTAAATATTTGAACAAATTTTGCAAAGAATTAGAATTCTAAAAACAAAAATGAAGCATTTCACCATTCATTTTTCTTTTTCTAAATGATGAAGAATCTCAAATATATGAAAATGACATAAAATTTAAGACAAACTTTGCCATAATTGCTCCATTTTAGCTTAAGCAATAAAACACTAAATATTGCATAATTAGTTAAAGCCCAAGGTAATCTAATTGTGGTTATTTTATGTGTCAACTTAACTGACCACTGGATGCCCAGATTAAACATTATTTTGGGTGTGTCTGTGAGGGTGTTTCCAGATAAGATTAGCACTGGAGTTGGTGGACTTTGTAAAGTACATTGCCCTCCCGGATGTAGCTGGGCATCATTCAACCCTGTTGAGGGTCTAAATACAAGAAAAGGCAGAGGGGGGAGAAATTCACCCCCTTTTCTTCCTGCCTGCCTGCTTTAGCTGAAAAATCTCATCTCATCTACTCAGGACCTCAGACTGGGAAATACACAATAGGCACCCCACGTTCTCATAAAATTATGCTATTGGTTCTCTTTCTCTGGAGAATCCTGCTTAAACTAATTCACCAAAATTGACCACTATTGTGAATGTAGTATGAATACATTCCAGACTGCTTTTTACATTACGATTATATATTACAATTTATTTAACAAGCTGCTATTTTATGATTCAGGACTTTAAATAAATAAAATCAAGTTGTATATATCATTTTATAACTTTCAAAAATCCAGTATTGGCTTTGAGATTTATTCATGCTGTCATATCTTGATTTAGTTAATTTATTTTAACTGTACTAGATAGCACATTCTCATATGAATATGCATAATCTATTAGTTCTTTCCCTTACTGAGGGATCCTTAGATTGTTTTTTGTTTTTAAAATTATTATTATTATAAGCAATGCTGTAATGAATATCTTTGTAAATAACTTTGGTGCCAAGAATGATATTCAAAATATTTAATATTCAAAATAATTGGATACTACCCAATAAGAATACATGCTTTACCACTCAGAACTAGCTAGCCATAAAAAGAAAACATATTATAACAGAGTGTACTGGCTCAATATCAGCCCTGATTTATGGAGCATGGACAGATATTTCTCTAGAATAGATATCCAGAAGTTAAATTGCATAATCAAAATATCTAAAATTTTCTAATTTTTACTTACTGCCAAATTGTTATTTTAATTCCCAGGTCCATGGTAATTAGTAAGATTAAACATTTTTAATATGTTTATTACCCAATGTTTCTTCTTCAAACTGCTTACTCATAAATTTCATCCATTTTGCTCTTTATTGGCATTTCTCTATTGATTAGTAAAAGCTCTTTATATTTTCTCACTATAAGTCTTTTACGGATATTTCCACCCAGATCATTATTTTTCGTTAAACTCTGTCATGGTATCTTTTATTCTATAGAGATCACACTAGATCTTCTTACATTTTTTATCAAAGTGAAATATTTTTCTTGTTTGATTTGTTCTTCATTGTATAGGTCTTCTAAGATATATACTTAGTTTTTAACATACTTGTAAACAAATTTTTGTCTTTAAAAAAATTCATTCCAAACTTCTCTTAAATCTGTTTATTTAAGTTTATACCTTCATATTTTTGTTCACACTGTCAAATACTTTTCCTTCTCACAATTTCGGACTACATTTACTTCAGCATTTTCCAATTTACTCTTATCTAATTTCTCTCCTTCAGTTCCTCATGATTTCTGGTCTTAATGTTTTTCAGAATTGCAGTGGACATATTTTATCTATTTTCCCTGAATTCTAAAATTTTTGGCTGCAGTTAAGTAACTCTGGGCTTAGTCCATTATCTTACTCTAACCTCTCTTAATTTTGCAAAAACATTTTTGAATGCAAAAAACACTAACTGGCAAAAAATCCACACCTGGGAGCTATTTAAAGAAAACAACAACAAGGTGTAGACTTAAGAAATGTGATTTCTCCATGAGGCAGATTAAACATGCGAAGATTAAGGGCAACACTAAAGAGAGAAAATGGAGAGGAAGCTGGAAAAGGCTGGAGGAGTCAACAAACTGTGAGCAGGACTGACCTTGAATAAAGGGAAGAAAGGAGGAAGGTTAAATAAAAGAATCCTCAATGGTGTGCAAGTTCAAAAAAAAAAAACCACCTTGGCAGGGCTTCTGGGGGAGTCCTTGCATACGCCTTGGTATCCCTGTGTGCTCACTCACTCACTGGGAGTCGCCCATGTGACACGAAGCTTCACTACAGGCATGAAATTGTGAGATGCTTGAGTCCCTAGATTAAAATCTTTGTAACTGGAGGTCTGAGAGGCACATTCTCACTGTGGCCAGGGTGATATATAAGTTTTCCATGTCTTATTAAGAGTTATGTTATTTGAACTTCATCAATTTTCGTTATAAGTATGTTTTCACTTATTTAGCATGTAACCTTCAGAATGGCAGGCATTATGGCCAATATATTTTGAACAATACCTGCAGGCTCTTGGTCATTCATTTTACTGTAAATATACTGATTATTACTAATTTAAAATAACAATAATCCTATTGCTATCATTTCATCCAACTGAAATTTTGATAGTACAGAACTCTCAATTGTATTTGTTGTTTATAAATACTGGGAGAACAAAAGGGTTTCTTTAACTCTCTCCATTAACATGCTACATGGATATAATCTTTTCAACCCATTCGGTCAATATAAGTATATCAAAGATCAATAAATAAACAAATTACACATACAAAACAGCATATTGGCCAGTAATACTCATGATCAGTAGTTTTTCTAAAATTTCCAAGGACTAATTTTATAATTGTCATAAAATGTTCTGTAAACATTTTCATCAGATTTTTCTGTATTTATTTTTTTCCCTTTCATCATTTTCTCATCATTAATAATTCTTTTCTCTTATGACCATATTACTAATTTATTTAGGCATACTTAATTCAATTAGTTTTTAATTTTCAGTTAAAGCCTCATTTCTTCTCATACTTTTATGTTCTTTTCTAAAACTGCTATAATTTCAGGTTTTTGGTATTATACTTTTATGAGATACATATGGTATTCCAGGTACCCTCTGCCCAACAGCAGAGACAGGCAGGCAATTGCCTCTCCTCTTGGTTCATGACAGGATGCCTTTTCAACCCCAAGTCACATAGCAGTTTTTAACTGGCAGCGCAGACTGCAACTCACATCTAATTTGCTATCCACAGTCACTTTTCTTTTCACCCCTGCCCCTTTGGACATCTAGACATTGTAGAGAAATCTAACATATTTTTATTATTTCTCATTGAGCTTATCCCACTTAACAAATGCCACTCTTTATACAGTTAGCAACACGTGTGTGGAATCTGAATTTACTTTCTCTACCTTAACTCTTGCTTGTAATTTAAAGCAATATTAGTATATTTATGAAAATATTATAGCTGAGTATATAGTAGGCTTTGCTAATAGTCAATAAATGCATGTGGAATTAGTAATATTAACATAGGGATTTCTTTTCATCTTGATCTTTAATAAAAATGTGACATTACATGTTATGTGGCATAAGCTATACTGATAACTTAAGTATCTTATACTGTGTAGTATTTCTTAATTTTAAAAGTAATATATACTCATTAAACAAACCAGAAAATATAGAAACCACAAACATACACAGAAGATAAAAATGAAAATAACTCTAAATCCTAAAAATATTTACACATCTGTGTTTGCCTATATATATATATACACATACATAACTGTATACAAACTGTAGTCACATGTTTAAATGCTTTATATATATGTGTGTGTATATATATATATATATATATATATATACACACCTACATGCAGCAATTATCCATACTTACCATCATACTTTTAAGCATTATAAGTATTTATATATTTAAGCATATATATGTATATGTATATGTGTATATATATATATAAATAAACAAATAAATAAATATGTGTGCGTGTATATAGCAATCCTACTAGTATCATTGCCTACAGAGTGAAGTTTTTGGATCTCTGAACAGATGTAAAAGAACACAACCTGAACATTTTTGCCTAACTCCTGAGTGGCCTTTTGATATGCTTGCTAACATCCCATTACTCCCTTCTTTTAGACTGTCTCACGAAAGCCAACTTGAAAGAATTAAGGCTCCACACTTTTTGCCCAAGAATCTGCATATTCTGCTTGATGTCCAAAAGGGGTTATCATGTACAGAACAATTAGAAAATGACACTGTCTTAATTTTATCCTGGAAGTATTGAGACAATGACCTTCTCACCAAGCTAAAGTGAAGCTGGACAGAAACCCCTTAAAATATTCCTTAAAATGTGGGCCAAAAAACTTGAAAGAGACCATTATGTTTCTGGAAAGCCTCAAACTAGAATATCAGGCATCTCAAAATCATCATATTCAAGTACTAGGAGGGCCCTTAGATATGAACTAGTTTAATCATTCATTTGACATGGAGGAAACCAGTTATGGATTAGAGAGTGTTAAGGCCTTTATAAGAATCACATAACTGGTATGGAGTAGAGAGCATAACCCAAGCTTCTCACTCTAGATTCTCTTCTTTCATTGGAGGTCACAAACTGGAGCTCCTATTCCACTTGCAGACAGGTTTATTTGGCTGGTGGTGTTTTCTTTTTCTAACAAATTGAATTATATGCTAAGATTTAGATATTCAAGATGAAAATCTGGGAAAAAAATGAGAATATCTAGCAACTATGGACCCCAATTTCTAAAAAGTTCTCTAATTTAAGTAGTCCTACCAACTTTAGAAGAGATACACCCTTCTGAATACATGGCTGTCCCCGTCAGGCCTATTTGATTCAGTTGGGTCACATCTCTCATCACTGCAGACATCTGAGTCTGTGACTTGTGTACTATTCCAAGTGGCTTCCCTGCCATACTAAAGTGAAGATCAACTTCAGAAGGAAAGTGTGTTTCCTATAACATGATTCAGATCATCAACTCACTTTCCAACTGCTTTCATGGTGGTAGGATTTTTGTAAGTGTCCTACCTCTGAAGTGTTCCAGGATTGAATCAATACAGTGTATGTCATCTCTGTGTTCACTGAATATATTTTTTCCATGAGTGGAATCTAAACTACTCTTACTAGATGGAGTACCTTTCATGCTATACTAAATGAAGTTCAGGGACTTCCCTGGTGGTCCAGTGGCTAAGACTCCATGTTCCCAATGCAGGGGGCCCAGGTTCAATCCCTGGTCAGGGAACTAGATCCCACATGCCACAACTAAGAGTTCGTGTGCTGCAACTAAAGATCCCACACACCGCAACTAAAAGATCCCACACGCTGCGACGAAGACCTGATGAAGCCAAATAAATAAATATTTTAAAAAATAGTAAAAAATAAATAAATAAATGAAGTTCAAAACCACTGTTATCCCAAAGCAATAATAGAAGAATTTTCCTGTCGTGGCCCTATGGACGTTCAATCTCTTTTCTGATTCCTAGCTTTTTTCTTTTTCCTTTTCATTTTAGTAAGATTCTAGCATCTTTGTACATGATCCTTTGTCGTTACAAATACTAAATGCTTCAACTATTAGTTTTCAACATCCCTGTTTCATAGGAGATGTCACTCTCTCACTAGGAGTAAGGAAAAGCAGAGTGAATCGTAGCACTTAAGGTCTTCTTTGCTTAACACTCCAGTGGTGACCCTATGGTCCATTTCTCAGACTCTTCCCTCTTGAAAGTCTCTGAGGATTGGCACCCCAGAAGTTATTCATATTCTCCTCAGTTTTCACCCACAACAGAGGCAAAAATGTTAGTTCCTTGCAGCTAGGATTGATTTTATGACATAATTCTGGCCCATGATTTGTAAGCAGTATTTCCTGGATGAAGTTTCTAAGAGATAGATCTCACAACTGCCATAATGTCTAAAATGAAAAAAAAAAAAAAAGTGGGTCATATTAAATGTTGGCAAGGATGTGGAGCTGTGGAACAGACAGTCAGTGGGAATATAAATTGGTAAAACTTCTTAGGAAAACTGTTCGGCAGCATCTACTAATATTTACCATTAAGTATGAATTAGGCCTTTCACTCCTAGGTATATCCCCAACAGAAATGCGTATGTCTGATTATCAAAAAACAAACAAAACCACACAAGACTATTTATAGCACAATTCATAGTAGTCCAATACAGAAAACAACCCAAATGTCCATCAACAGTAAAATGGATAAATTATGAATAATCATAAAATACTGTACTATAATGAGAATAAACAGGCTACAGCTATACCCAACAAAGAGGATGAATATCAGAACTATAATATTTAGTAAAAGATATCAGCCATAAAAGAGTACTAACTGTATAATTCCATTTATATAAAGTTCAAAATTATGAAAAACTATGCTATGCAGTTATAAGTCAAGACAGTGATTACCACTGTCTGGAATGGAAATGGGGATCTTTGCAGGGGCTGGTAATGTTTTAAATCAATCTGGGTGTTGGTTACACAGGTGCATTCAATCTATGAACATTCAACTATGTGAGTGCTTAAGACTAGAATTATGTTATACTTGAAGTTAAAGTTTACTGAAAGAGAGAAAGATGAAGAAAAAGAGAGGAAGCAAGAGAGAGCTGAGAGTGAGGGAGAGGGAGACCATGGTTGGCAGGGTCCTTTTTTCCCTCTGGTCCTACCAGACTATTTCCAGCTGAAACACAAATGTGAGTTATGGATGTGTAAGAGTCATAAAGAGACCATGAGGATAAAACCTGTGAACCAAAGAGAGCAGTGGGTGAAGACAGATAAAGTGCCCAGGGTCTGTCATCTCTGATGACATCATTGAACAACTGTGCCAACGCTGAACTCTGATTTCTGGACTTCCTGTTGCCCAAGGCAAATTAACTCTACTGTTTTTGACGTTATTTGTCAGATCTTTTTTCTTGGCTGCTTTCACGTGCAATTCCTATAGCTATTACACAGTTTTATTCTAATTTTTAGCTACTTTCTTTCAAGTTAATAGTCCCATCACACGTAAATTTAACCCAAACCACTAAATGGCCAGGTTTAGTGGGTTGGGTTAAATTTACATGTGATGGGACTACTCCTGGCCGTTTTTGGTAGTCCAAGAGAGACTCCTCTAATGGTGGAAAATGCTTAAGTTCAAAATAAGGTATCGTTAAAGACAAACTGGTTGGGGTTCAAGATGGCGATAGAGAAGGATCTGGGGCTCACCTCCTCCCACGGACACAGTGAATCTGCAGCTACGTATGGAACAATTTCCTCTGGGAAAAAAACCTAAAACCTGAGCAACTCATGTGCCTCTAGAGAAGGCCCACATCAGGGTGAGCAGGGAAGGCTGGGACACAACCTCACCGTAAACTCCTTCCCCTGCACAGTGACACAGATGGAAGGGGACTCAAAAGCCCCAGCTTCTCCCTGAGGAGCGAAGGGCTTGAACCCCACAGCAGGTGCCCCAACTTTTAAGACCTGCACCTGAGAAATAAGCCCCCCGCCCCAAACTGAAAACCAGTGAGGTTCACGTCCACGAGACCCACAAGGCTGTGACCATCGGAGAAAGGCTCTCAAAGTGCTGGCGCGGGGACTCACCTGCCCTCGGGCACAGGCAGAGGCGGCTGCACATCCAGAGGCGCCAGACTTGCTGTGAAGGAGGCTCCTTTGCTCATCTTCAAGCCCGGCCTGAGGGGCAGGCCTCTCAATAGCCCACAGCCAGGGCCCTGCTGCTGGTGGCCACCAAATTCACGTCTCCCTCTGTCAGCGGGCACCATCTTTTTTTTTTTTTCCTCAAAACTTTTTTCCTATGGGCGTCATCTACACACCCGCTTCTGCTTCATTCCAGTCAGCAGGCGCCATCTTTGTGCCCTGGATGGTGGGCATCATCTTTCTTTCTTTCTTTTTCCTTTCCCGGGCAGGTGCCATCTATCCTCTCCCTCTGCCTTCCTCCCGCCGGTGGGCGCTATCTTCCCGCGCTCCTCTGACTGAGCGCCCGTGTCTCGCGGGAGGCGGCTCTTCCGCGTGACTTGCCTGGTAATCCCGGTTTCTGCGACGGCCGCCCGCGAGACGCCCTTGGAACCCTCGACTCTGGAGGCTGAGGCGTCTTGTGTTCCTGGGTCCCGCAGGGCTGTAACAACCAGAGATACGGTTCTGGGCAGGCCGCCCGGGTAGAGCTCAGCACAGACAGCGGGCTGAGATGCACCCCATCTTTCAGTGAAAAGAGGCCTATTCGTTTATCCTCACAGCTGCAGCTTGAGGGGCGGCTTCTAATTAAACACGTGCTAAGGGCGACTGTGATCCTTTCCAGAGACCTTGGAGGCTGTTTGCAGCTCTCTCACAGCTGCGCTCCCGAGCGCTACCATCTTTCATAGAGGCTTGTGTTCCCGAGTCCCATGGGACAGGAATCACTGCAGATAGTTTTCAGCACCCCCAGGGCTCAGCACAGACAGCTAACTAAAATACGCCCCGTCTTTCTAAGAAAGAGGCCTGTTTGCTTGTGAGGAGCTCCGGCCTGAGGGCAGCTCAGGTCTGACGTGAGCAGAGGCTGCTGACAGACGCCGCCATCTTGGCGCCCCCTCTGCCCCCGTAGTTCGCCCGTGTCCCGCACACGGGAGCTTCCACGCTCCTCTGGAACCCTGGTATTTGCCGCTGCCGCACAGGGCGCACCTCCAGACGGCCTGGCTCTGGCGGCTTCCGCGCGCTGCCCCACAGGACTGCGTATGTGCGCTTCTTTAAGAGCTGCCGCCTGAGGCTGGGCTTCCAGTCAGCCGAGTCAGTGCGGGCTGAGCCCTCCCCTCCCTTCAGGACGCTGGCAGGGCTGGGCAGAGCTCACCCACTGGGAGCCGCGAAAATAAAATAGGCTGCTGGACGGTCACAAAGCCTGAGAGACAGCCAAGAGCCGGGGCAGGACTGCAGGATAAAGTCCATCTACACGAGGCCTCTCCTTGCAGACCAGGAAGGTGGCTGCTTCACTTAATGCACGGAAACCAGCACCTAGAGTCGAGGAATGTGAAGAAACAGGAATATGTTCCCAGTGAAAGAACAAGATAAAAGCTGAGGAAAAAAACTTAATGAAAAGGTATAGTTTAAATTTTTTTTGTTATTCATGCTTTAATTATTGGCAAAGATGTTTGATATTTTTGGTGAAAACACAAATATGCTCGTGTTCGCTGAGAGGCTAGATTGTTTTGCATCCTCCTCCCATCTTTGATGTACCCTTTTGACTCTCCTCCACTTACCTGAAATAGAATTAATTATAATCAGTTGTTTCAGTCCATTCTTCACACTAGTTCATGAGGTCTTCGAATGTAAGCACCTGGTTTTAATCTCAGCTCTTAGCACTGTTTTGCAAAGGAAAGACATATTACATACATATTTGCTATGTGTTGCATGAATGTATTAGGGGTAGATTTTAAAGCCACGTCGTATTTGGGGTGTATAATGGGTATATGTCATTTTTTGCTGCTAATTATTAATCCCCCCTTTTCTTTCGCAAGTCTGCAAAAGTTTTTCTTTAAAAGGCCAGGTGATACATATTTTCAGTTTTGTAGGCCAAATGGTTTAGGCCGCGATTATCAACTTTGCCTTTGGAGCAGGAAAGCAGCCATAGACATTTCATACACGAATACGCATAGCTATGCTCTAATAAAACTTATTTACCAAAAAAAAAAAAAACCCAAAAAAACAATGATCTGGATGTGGCCATGGGCCACAGTTTGCCAAACCTTGTGTTTGACTTGTAAGTAAAATTTCAACTGCTTACTCTTACTAATGAAGCTAAAGGGATCAGAAACTTCTACTCCATTCTCTAAGATAAATGGAAAAGGTTGAGTTTACAGAATGTTGCCAGAGTTCATCTGGATTTTGAATCTGGAGCAAGTAATGCAAGGAATTAAAGAAAGTTGGAAGCCCTTCATTGTAATAGTGGGGTGTGCTGACCAGACTTTTCCTGCCTTAACAACATTATGGTACTCTGGGCTTCTCGCATTTCTGGAGCGCTGATCCTTTTTAAATGAGTTTGCCAATGCAAATTTTATATAAAATCTAAATTTTTACATTGAAAAATTAAGAAAAGCATAGGGGCCTTACTACTGGCTGATCCATTTAGACTGAGTATGAGTTTACCATTCACACCCCACTGCCTTCCCTATTATGAAGCTTAGTGTCAACTGCCGTTTTGCATCACATATATGCTGCTGTTTTTCTTAACCTAGAGCTCTTCACTCATTTATGTTCCCTGCCTAGTATGTGTGTAAATCTGAAGGTTCACCTGTTGAAACAGGTCATCATAATATACCTTTATTTTTAAGGTGATGCCATATCTAGAGCACTCTTGTCTGAATACAGTTTATAAGTGGTCTTCTTAACCCAAGTTAAACACAACAATCCAGAAATGAAGGTAAATCTTATTCTATACGCACGGAGTACGTGGAATGTCTCATTCCATACATTCTGAGTAGGGATATATGGCTTTTCTTTTAACCATAACCATAAAATAATGGGCTTTAATAGTTTAGGGAGAAATAACTCCACCTCTTTATCTCCCCTACCCACCCCCACCAACTTTCTCAGAAATTGTGGTTCACCATCACATTGTGTACTTTTCAATTTGGATCTGATATTTCTGGACACAATTTCAATAATCTTACACATCTTCCTATCTGGAGTAACAAAATACTATTAGATAGAGCCCATTATTAAGCAAACTATTTCTCCTCTATTTTTCCTTTCTGAGGAGGAAGCTCCTTCATGTAACACAACTGGCCCTTCTCTTCCTTTTCACTCCCTCAGTCCTAGAGGAGTGTATTTAATTTTCTGCTTTGAGGGTTGTGGAAGAATGTGGGAATGTGCGTACCAGTCCCAGCAT
The DNA here is from genome assembly GCF_949987535.1 of Balaenoptera acutorostrata. NCBI lineage: Eukaryota > Metazoa > Chordata > Mammalia > Artiodactyla > Balaenopteridae > Balaenoptera > Balaenoptera acutorostrata. Next base: position 16,363,676 of record NC_080073.1, read on the forward strand.
TTCTGGGAGCAGGGCTTTCCTCATAAAATTTTCTGTCTTTCCTACTCTGCAATTCTGCAAGTTTACAAGGGACAGCCTGGGATTGTCAACTCCTGTTTCTGGGAGGGAAATCAGCCTAAGCTAGAGTTTCTGTATTAGAAATCTCATTTTTCTGCAAATATAAAAACACATTTTCCAATATCAATTCATCAACAAGAAACGGATATGTTTTGACCCCCATCTGCATAATTCCTTTGTCTTATTTTAAAATACATTCAGAAGCCAGACCGAGAGGGTGGGTCATGTCACTGGACACCCTCAGGATCACCACCATATGTGAGTAACAAATCATTACCCAGAGTGTTACTTGGAGGCCTCATCCCTCCACATTTTTCACTATTAGTCAATTTGATCAACAGGATTTGATTTAATCCTGACCCAAGTAATCAATGCAAATATCTGTCATTAAGCTTACCTCCATGAGAATCCACTGCTCTGTGTTAGGTCAGCTCTCTCATTATAACTATTTATTTAGGGGCATCAGTTTACCAGTTACAAGACCATTAGTCTTTTCAGAAAACAGCAAAATTGAACCACATTTTGTTTTGTTCCTAAGTACCATTACATTTAGCATTTAAGGAGCTACATGTGATTTCTGGTCACTGGAGCAGGTATTTAAGGCCTTCAGTTTGAAAACAGCACAAATACATCACTATGCCTTTTTCATTAAACAGGCAAAAGGGACAATTTGGTTACACATATCCTCAAAGCCATCTTCTATCTAACATACATCAAAGAGCTCCAGGAGCCCCAATCAGAAATTCATCTCCACCCAGCTAATAGCTCTTTCTTACTGCTTTTCTTGTCAGTGAAAAGATTCTTTTCTCATTCCCATATTACATTTTTAAAATTGATATTTCACACTTTGCCCTCTGGAACTAGATTTTGGTGATTAATATGGGTACACTAAGAATTAGTAGTCAGCATGCATTTCATTCATGGTCCCTAAAAATCATAATTATCCGATGCATGATACAGACTACATTTCAGGAACTGCCAGGCTATTAATAAGGGTAATGGGTTGTTACACATTACAGAATAATTTTATCTTAATTTTTGAAGTGCAAGTTTATGTTTTAAATATTATTTAAGAAAAAAAAGGAAGGAGAAATAACATTACTTAACAGAAAAAAAGAGAATGAATGTTTTATTGCTTGAAAGAGATTATCGTGGATGTCTTCTAGTAGTATATACTCTGAAAATACATATAACAAAATAGACTATTCTGGAAGGGAAGAGAAACATGTAGTTCAGTGCAACACTCTAAAATAGTAACCACTTCTTTATTTTATATTCAAATTATATACTCAAAATGTGAAAAATATTATAAATAAGTTAATTTTAGGAATTCTAGATGTATTACCAATTTAAAAATCTGATTCAAAATAATGTTCTTATATATTATATTTTCTAGCATTCTTTTAAATATGCAATTATTTTCTGTTTCTAAACTTGATGTTTGGGTAAAAATGTAGGGCCCACTCCAATGCTATTGATTCCTGTCCTTTTCATTTTTAAAAAATAGTTCATGAATTCTTAAAATCTTATTTTTCCTAAGCCATAGAAAATCTGTCATGGATATCTTATTTCAAAGGGGTAAATGCAAAACTAATGATACATGAAAATTGTTTGAAAGCATAAACCCAAAGCATGGCACAGAAGCAGATTCTTATTAAGACTATTAGAAGACTAATAGAAATCCTTACTACAGGTCTCTCAACAAATACTATTCCCTGATTCATAAAATTTTTCAGAATTTCTTGCATGCAGATTTTTATTAGTGACTTAACAGATAGCATTGTTCAGGGGGGAAAATGGCTGCCTTGGAACTGCTACCCAGAGTAAATATTTACAAACCTGCCAACCTGGCATTGATTTTTATAGAGTGAGTACAAACAAGAAATCCAAAGCCTATCTTCTTCCTCTGAAGACAAATATTTTCAGTTGAGAGGTTGGCCAGTATATCCAAGTATAAAATGAGAGGTATGCACAGTGTTTTACTGCATTGTATGGTAATCCCTCCACAAAAATAAAAAGATCTACAATAGAAGAAATCACAGATTTTGAAAGTTTTCTTTCATTATATACCTTATGTCATTTTTATGTACACTAGATTATAAACCAGTCTATATATTATAGAAAATGTATACTTCGAACTTATGAGTAAATACAGTCGGTTCTACAAATTCCATTTTACAGTAGTAATAAATGCCTACATGATTTACTGAGTGTATATGAAGTAAGTAAACCCCAAAGAAGTCACTTAAAATCCTCCATTCAAACCTATAATTTAAAAAAACTGCAGTTACCTGTTAATATTCTTATCTTAATTTGATTCTTGCTCTCGGAAATTGAATGAGAGAGTAGATAGTCTTATGAGACTTTTCTTCTTGGCCAGAAACACCATCATATACAACACACATACAAAAATCAACTCCCAGTACCATCTGTAAGAAAACAGCTTAGGGAGAGCTAAAAAGTTTTAATTTCCCAGTACCGCTATCAAGCTGCAGCTGTAGGAGCAACCCTGAGCCTTTGTAAAACTACTCAGCTTGCTTTTGTTTCCAGGCATTGGCAGAGCCTACTCTTCAAGGGAGGTGAATCTAGGATCATAAATGTGAAGTGCTGTTTTATGGATCTCTCCTGCCTTTAAGCAAGATTAGGAATCAACAAACTTTCATATATGCTAAGAGATACAACGGACTGGCACTGCCACATGGTGCGTCACCACAGATTTTACATACTTACCCTAAGAATTTATCAACCAAACAATATGTGGGAGTTTGCTTTATAATTTAATTTTAAAGGATATTTAACAGAGGGTTGCTGCTGCTTCTCCCTTATGCCTAGCATCCAGTCTGTTGGCATGTCTGGTAGATTTTACCTCTAAAATAACTTCTCCCTGCTATCACTACTACAATATTAGAAATTTTGAAATCATTCCCTTTATTAGTTTGCTAGGGCTGACATACCAAAGTACCACAGATGGGTGGCTTAAAATACAGAAATTAATTTTCTCATAGTTGTTGAGGTTAGAAGTCCAAGATCAAGGTGTGAGCAGGTTTGGTTCCTTCTGCTTTCTTTTGCTTGCAGACAGCCACCTTCTCACTGTGTCCTTACATGGTCTTTCCTCTGTGCACATGGGCCTCTAAAGTACCTTTTTACCTGTCCAAATTTCCTCTTCACCAAAAACACTAGTCAGATTGGATTGGGATGCACCTTAACAACCTTTTTAACTTAAGCATCTCTTTAAAGGCCCTTATCACCAAATACAGTCACATTCTCAGGACTTAGGGGTTAAGGGTTCAACATACAAATTTTTAGGAAACAAAATTCTGCCACAGACACTATCCAGTTTTCTCTTTATGCCAAACCCCTTTTCCAAACAAAATTTTCTCCTCTGTCAAGTACATTCCTGACCACATCATTCTCTTGCTGATTATCTTTCAATGAATTCCACTGTTTCCAAAGAGAAGTTCAAATGTATAGCTTGGCATTCATATCCTTCTATTTTCCAGCCTACCTTTCCAACTACAATATCATCTTTACATCTGATCTGCAAAACAACTAAAAGAATTGGTCTCTCTTCTATCCTGGCAGAAACATCTGATTCATGATTCTGCTTAACACTGCTCCCTACTCAAATGCTAATAACTCCTAGACCAAATATTCCTTAATCCTTCTTTATAGGGGCTATCCATTGACTCTTTTTTTTTTTTATTATTATTAATTTATTTATTTATTTTTGGCTGTGTTGGGTCCTCGCCCCCGCTCAAGGGCTTTCTCCAGTTGCGGCAAGCGGGGGCCACTCTTCATCGCGGTGCGCGGGCCTCTCACTATCGCGGCCTCTCTTGTTGCGGAGCACAGGCTCCAGACACGCAGGCTCAGTAATTGTGGCTCACAGGCCCAGCCGCTCCGCGGCATGTGGGATCCTCCCAGACCAGGGCTCGAACCCGTGACCCCTGCACTGGCAGGCAGACCCTCAACCACTGCGCCACCAGGGAAGCCCCTCCATTGACTCTTGAACATCCATATCCCCATTGTTTGGTAACAGTCTCCTGTATCTGTAATTCCACTCAGAACCCCAAGAGGGTTTGTGGACTGTCTCTTCCCTATCTCTTAATATATGCAGTTAGGGTGGGCTGAGCACAAACCTTCTCACCTCAGGTGTGGGTGGGTACATGACTCAGGTCTTGCCAATGATTATATTCCAACTCCCAGGCTATAGGTATTATTCAAAGACAATACATTTATCTAATGAGCACTAATCCTAGGACTTCTGCTGGGACACCAGAGAAAAAGGAACTCTTTTAATTGAGGTTGTTAAATTAGCAAAAATAAACCTGGGCTGTCGGCACTTTGTCACTCCAATGGGATAAATAAAAATAATTTAAACCCTGGAAATATTTTGGTTGAACTGCAGAGCATCAGTAATACAGAGCAATTTTAAATGCTACCAGAGGGAATATGTTATTTAGAAAGGTATGACAGTTGGACTAACAGCAGATTTCTCATCAGAACAATAGAGACAGGGGAGTTATATCATCAAACATAAGAAAAAAAAAACTGTCTAGAATTTTATACCAGCTAAAGCAGGAGTAGAGAATAAAATTAAAAACTTGCCATATACATAATAGCCAAGGTAATTTACCATCCATAGACCTAAAAGAAATAACTACTAAAGGATGTGCTTTATTCAGAGGAAGTGATCCACAAGTTAAAGGAAAGAATGAAAGATAAAATAGTAAAAAAAAAAAAAAAAAAGTAAAAAAAGAATTCAGTAAAGTATGTTCATAAGTCTAATGAATGTGCAGCTGAATATATGCATATCCTATGACCTAGCAGTTTCTAGTTATATATGTAATATAAATGGACACATGTTTTTATATAAGTGCACAATTATATTCGATCACTATTAATATCAAAAAACTCCAAATAAACCTAAGTCCATCCAGAGACAAATGTATAAATTGTGCTATATCTATACAATGGAATATTACACATGCATGAGAATAAACTAATGATAAACATAATAGTATGGATGAATCTCATAGACACTATGTTAAGCGAAAGAAGTCAGACAGTAAGGAGCACATACTAAAAGATTGTATTTGTATGGAGTTCAAGGATAGCTAAAACTAATTATGGAGTTGAGCAGTCCCAACAATGTTAACTTTGGGGGACAGATAGAAACTGGAAGGGAGCACAAAATAGCTTGTAGGGTTCTAGGAATATTCTATTTCTTCATCTGCATGGTGGTTACACATATGTGTTCACTTCATGACATTTAACCAGATGTTTCACTTATTCTATGTGTGTAAGTCAAAGTGCTTTATGTTAAAATAACAAAAATATATAGAAATAATCATTTAAAATATAGTAAAATCTGAAACTTCTAGACCTAGAGAGGAGTAAAGTAAGTTTGTAAAACTTGATCAGTTCAATAGAAAGCAAGTAAATAAGGCAAATAAAATATTTTGTAGGGGACAGTAATGATTTATTCTTATCCAGCAAATGTTTACAGAGCACCTATCAGGTTCCAGGAACTATTCTAAACACTGAGGATATGTATCAGGGAAAGGAAATAGAAAGTGCCAGAGGGAGGGAGTATCTATAAAAAGGTGTCCGGGAAAAAACTCACTAAGTAGATGACATTATAAAAATACCTGAAGAGGTGAAGTTTCAAATCCAAAATAAGACAGTACCAGAAAGAGCAAACAGCAAGTGCAAAAGTTCTGAAATGGTCGAGTTAGCTACACAAATCCAAAGGACGGAGGCAGATGAGTGTGGCTGAGCAGAGTGAGGATGGGGATACTGAAGCAGAGTGAGAATAAAAGCCAGATTAGACAGGGCTCTGGAGGGAGCTGCTGAGAGAATGCACATGGGGAATAAGAAAAATGAAAGATGGCTCTAAGGGTGTCAGCCTAAGGAAATGGAAAACAGAGTTACCATTTACTGGAATGAGACATACTGTGGAAGAAGCAAATATGTCAGTAACGACAATAAATATAAATGGATTAAACTCCCTTGTTAAAAGAAAGAGTTAATGGATTTATTCATTTGACACATATGATATTCTTACCTATATGAATGTGTATATACTTCTGAGATAATTTATGTAAGTGTATCTCTTTCCTATAAATGTCAAGTTTCTTGAAATTTTTTAGGAGAGTCTCTTGAGGCAAAGAGATATTTTATAACACCTTAATATATGCAAACAGTTTGTTGTATCTAATTAGGCAACAGAAACAGTTTAAATTTAGGGGGCAAATTTATCTTTGTACTTATTTTGTTATGGGTTTTATAAGCATATAATGCAATGTAATTCAGAAATGTCAAGTTAGTAAGCCCTTAGTAAATGTTTGAAAATGGTAATCTTATTCTTATTATTCATAGGTATAGCAGCTCATTCTCCTTGTACACATTAAAATCATTTAAGTTTCCTCCTTTATTATTATACTGAAACCTAGTACTAAATATGAAGTAATCATATACCAAGAGTAGACCCATTTACTTTAGATCTACTTAGGTAAACAGTACAGAAAAAGAGATTTTGAAACAATGGAACTAAAACCCTTAGTGTTTTTTTCCTTTTGGGGGGCTTAAGAGGGGATGTTTATGCTAGTTATATTTCTCAGTTAATGGCACAATAGCAAGCTGAAAGACCCTTTCTTTTATTCTCCATTCCCCACTCTCATTCCCCTTTCTGTTCCCTGGTAACCATTTTATTTTAGATTTCTGTCCCATATTTATATGTGTTCTTAAGAAGTTTGTATTAATGTTTTTTTTTCCTCTGCAAGTATTCTCACTTTACATAAATGGAATTGTGCCATAGATCTTACTCTGTTTTGTATGTTCTCACTTATCACTCTTCTCAAGGTCTTTCTATGTTACTGCAGGTATGTACTTCACTGCTTTTAACTGCTCCTTAGAATTTATTGCAGACACAGTGTCCTACTCATGTCCTCTATTCTTACTGTATCAGTGCAGATCTGTGAACTTGCAAATACCTGCACCTTCATTTCATTGCCTGAGGGCCTGGCCTCCAGAGACCACACTGCTGTCCACAGTATGCCCAAAGAGCTAAGGACATTATGCTTCTTGAAATCAATCCTCAATGACCAGAGTTGGTGTATAAATTCTCCAGCAACCTCTTCTCTTGTCCGTATGGTATTCTAGGCCAACCTCCAGAGTTTCCCCAAACGGTTAAGCTCCAGTAGCTGGTTGTTGAATTAATGATTCATTCTTTATTGGCTGCTGCCTTCCCATTCATTTGGCACTTCTCTGCTCTCCTACTTGTTTCTTACACATCCCCCAAGAGTATCTTTGTCCCATAGTCTGCATCTAGGTGATCCCAAACTAAGAGAGTATTCCATCCACTTCATTATACTAGCCCATTACCCTAGTGATGGAGTCCAGTGATGAACTCCAGATAACTGCCTACTCAACATAATATAATAAGCGTTTTCAGACAAGTCCCCTTATTGACGTATGAGATAACTTCTCTGGGTTATATACAGTGGCAGGTTTGTTAGGTCGTGTGGCTCATATGTAAACAGACAGAACTGCTAGATTTCTCTCCAAAGTGATGCACATGATTTTCTAGATACCCTCATCTTGGTCAGCCCTACTTTATACATTTGTTAAGTGTTTGAAACTTATTGATGGTTTAGTTTGAATTTCTCTAATGAATTGGGATTTCTTCAGGAGCTTTAGGTCTCCTGTTCTGTGAATTGTCCGATCATATCCTTTTCCTATTTTTCTAATTCCATTCAGGACTTTCTTGCATTCTTGAAATCAATTTATCAAATTGAGACATTGCAAATATCATGTCCCAATCTATTATTTGTTAACTTTGCGGATGGTATCATGTTTTGAACAGAAATCCTTAATTTTGGCCAGTTATTAATCTATTATTTTCTCTGTAATATATGTTTTGTAGGTGTTGTTTAAGTAGCTCCTTGTCACTCCTAGGTCATAAAGATACTCACATAAATTATCTATTACCTTTAGAGTTTTATACTTCATATTTATGTCTTTAGTTCTTTGAGTCACCCTTGTTTATGGCTTTAAAAAGTTCCTAAATATTTTAATATATCTATACAGATTAACCAACTGCACATTATTAAAGGATAAATGCAAAATAAATGAGAATCAACAGCAACAGCATAACTTGTTCTCAGTACTTAAGTAAGCACAGCATTTGAATAACTCTTGTTCCTCTCTGAAGGCCACAGTTCTGAGCTTAAGGTATGCCAAAACTACTAGATGACATTCTTGTTTCCCTGGTTTTCATCCCTGCTGCTAGGTGAATTATACTCTTCAAAAGGACACTTTTTCCTTTGACAAATTTGGGGATTCTGCATTACACATTTTGACTATTTTTTCTCTATTGCCTCAAAAGGAGCAACTAGCTCTCTTTCTGATATTCCTCTGACGTGCAAACTATTTCCAAACGAAAAGAATGAGCTTTGTCACTTGCTGTCATTGGGTGAGACCATCAGACCAGCTGGGCTCTGGAGGTGTCCCACAGAGCACGAGATTCTCACCTCTGCCTACACTGCTGATTTTGTGGGACTGTTGAGTCTCCTCCATTTCCAAATCTATAGTTTCAATGACAGAAAAAACAGACACAGCCTCCTGAGCAACCTGTTCTTTTTGCTTTCATGGAGTTTACCTCAGTCTGTTTCTTTCTGTTAAGAGAAATAAATACTTTTCACAGATTGATTGTAAAGAGCTAGAATCTTCTTTTAAACATCCTACTAGATTTCAAGATAGATCAGCCAGGATACAGCAATAAATAGTACACAATACAATGATACAAGCTCGAAATTGTAGGATAGTTTAGGGTGTTTACTATGGATGTTTTTATTCTTTTAATAATACAATATATATGAAACAAAACAGTAGATAGTTATAAAGTTAATATTCAGAATTACATTTAAGTACTGGATGGAAAGTTAATCCTCACCTACTCAAATCCGTCAAATTGGGGTTATAGTGAGAATCACTGTGGGAGCTTATTAAAATAAAGATTCTTGACCACCAGCACTAGAGATTCTGATTCAATCAGGGCCTTTGTTGGAGACTAGGGTTGTAAACCAGCTAAGTTTGTTTATCTAGTCAGTGCAAACCACTCATCTTATAAATGAGAAAACACCAGTTAATAAAATATACCCTATGGCAGGACTGATAATTGCCTACTCAACACCCTTTCTGTCTTTCTTCCTCACTTGCAGGCAAAACACTTTATTTCTCAGTCTCTACATGTAAGAGTCATGATGTGACACAGTCCTAGTCAATGAGATCTAACAGAACCTTCTGATACAGCTCCTGAGAAAAAAAATCCTTGAAACATGACAAATTTTGGCTTGTTAATCTGATTTTCTTTTCCCATATTTCTTTTTTTTTTGTCCTTTTTACCATGCACGCTTCTTTCTTTTCCTGCTTGGAACATAATTGTGATGGTGATAGATCTAGCATCCATCAAACAAGCATGAGAATGAGCTCTAAACTATATGCCAAACTGACAGACAGAAGGAGTCTTGGCGCCTGATGACATAATGATGCTACTATAACAGCCATGGACAGTCTACCTATATCAGAGCCACACATGACCACAGTTTCTCTTTGATATAGACATTTATAATTTCCTTTGTGAAATTATACATGAGCCTGTATAGGCATTTGTGCGTATGTTGTATATGGACACATAGGCAGACACATAAATATACAGTCAGTGGACTAGAGCAAAAATCATGAGTACCAACAAAACTAAAACATAAACTTCCATGACCCTTTATCTAGGGACTAAGACAGAGGTGGATGAGGGACACTGTATTAGTAAAATTTCTGGTAGTTGCACATAATAGAAAGGCAATTAAAAGTTGCCTTTCAAGGATGAGCTTGTTTAAGTCATGGCTTGATTTAAGATCTTACGTAATGTCATCAGGATGCTGTCTTTCCCTCTCACTTTTTTAGTCTGCTTTCCTCTGTCCTTTGGCACGCAACCCTTCAAGGGATCAAAGATGGAAACCAGCAACTTCTCACATACATCTACTAAATTAAAAATACAAGGAAAACAGAATATGCCTCCCTTTTTCCCAGTCGTTTCAGGCAACTGCTTGTGACCTAGCTACATTGGTCTCAGTAAGGTCATGTTCACATGTCTGAACAAATAACCATGGCCAACAAGATAAGGTAATCTGATGGCCAGGTCTGGAATGAATTGGCCCTACCCAAGCAACACATACTGAGAGTATAGAAGGAGTTGTATACAAAGAAAAGTTCTCATGAAGAGTTTGTGATAGGAAGCGGGGTGGGGGTTAACACTGGGCATATTAAAAAAAAAAAAAAAAAGACAGATGTCCACCACATCACATGATCATTCTGTCATAAGCTCAAGGTAAATAATAAGATTGGAAGGCCACAATTTAGTCCAGCAAGGTACCACCCAGTACCTCTTCTCAAATGGTACTAGAAACTCTAGATGTAGTTTACCATTTAAAAATATGAATTTCCAACTTTTGAGAATAATCATTGGAAGATGCATCAGAAATACCAGACCTTAATAAGGTCCAGAAGGGAACTGCTCTGACTTATCTTTTCTTGATGTACTTTTCAATGTGATGATCTGATAAATGTCCAAGATGGCACAGGATAAAAGGTCATTGTAAGAATCTAAGATACCAGGCTAAAATTACATATATATCGGTGCATGTGTGTGTCCAAATAAAATAAAATTATATGCTAATAGATATATGTGTGTGTATAAAATCTGTCAGTATGAAATATTAGTAATTTATCTACTACTCTATCTCTAGCAGCTAGCACAGAGCCTGAAAAACAGTAGAAACTGAATAGATGTGTGATGGGTGAATGAACAAATGGATGAAAGGAACTGAGGCTGGATGTCTTTGCATCTCTCCAAGTTATGTAGGTGATGTAAGGACACAGGAAAACAACCTGTAAAGTTTACTTTGGCAAGTTAGAGAGTGCTGTATTCCTAACTCAAACCCTGACTCAGCTGACAAAATATTGTAAATCAATCAACTTAAAGGTTTTTGCCTTTTTTTAAACTTAAGGAACACAGTGGTAAACAAAAACATTTATCAAATACAGAGTCATAAATATCTAGGTAGCTATATTTTGCATTAATGACTCACTCCAACCGTATCATTATAATGCTTGAATAAGTTCAGTAGAAGCACAGAATCCATAAAAAGGCAGAAAAGAAATATCAAAACAAGGTACTGTAAATATAGAGGAATACTTCTATAATTCTATTTCTCACCAGGGCCACATGAAATACAATAATACACAGGAAACTATACATCTGCCAAACGTTCCAAAGGACAATGCATTACCATCAATTCCAGTTCATCCTTCCAACAAAGAATTACAGTTGCACCCATAACTTTACTCTGCTTCTTTCTAGAATGCTCGTTACTTAATTTTAATATTATTTTCTGTGAACTACTATTCATTTATTTTCCTTATTTTCTTGTAGATTAATTTCCATTTTCCATAAATTTAAATTTAGAATTAATTAGGTAGGCATAGCCATTAATGTGGCATTTAAGTAACATAAAGAATCTCATTCTTTTCTGTCCCTATCATGACATTGTGATAATTAATTCAGATTTTTACGTCTAATTATTTCATTTACTAACACTATTGGCTCATGTAAACTGCTTTAAACGTGGAGATTTAGAGGATGATGAAATTCAAAAGAATAGAGTACTCTTTAAAAAGTATTAAAATTATCAATGAGGCAAAATTCCAAATGTATTAAAAAGACAAGAAAATAAATGTGTGTTTGTATATGTGTGTAAGAAAGGTAAAAATCAGTCCAGTTGTATTTTCTAGAAGGAAAAAGGAAAGGTGGTCACCTCTAAGTGATGAAACTGTGTCTAAAAAGTATATACTTTCTTTTTTTCTTCTTTTCACACACACACACTGTATTTTATTTTTACAAGAGATAAATAAACTGACACCAAGCATTGTAAATGGATGACCACAACAAAAGCAACAATGATTGCAATTACCAAACAATGTAACACACTCATACTATGTCATAATATTGACATTCAGTCCAGTAATCTCCACTGTAACAGCTCCTTTACTTTGCAGTGAAAATTGATTTGTATATTTTTTGCCTCTGAGTCCTTGTGGCATCTTTTTTTAATTCAAACAGAAAGTCACAAAAATTATAATCATCCTCATCAGTTCACTCAGTCCCATGTAATTAATTTTTTTTTCATCTTGATCTTTTGTTAGCACTTTTATGAATTCATCAGTTTTCCATTAGATTTCTGAAAATGCTTATTCATTCAGTTCAGCAGTATAGTCAGTTACCAGAAACCTTACTTGTCAGAGTTTTTTCCATGAATTCCTTGAATATGAAACCCTTTTATAGGAACATTTTTGCGAAAGCATCAGAGTACACCCAGAACTGTCTGTAAGTGACAAAAGACTTAAAAATGACCGTGGTTAAAGATTTGATGAAAGTTCAAAATAATGCAATTGACAAGGAAATTTAGTTATTTCTGAGATATACATTTTAAAGTAATAACTAGAATTATGACTTATAACATTATACCAGAACATATAAGATTTTTAGAAATTTCATGTAATGTCTGAAGCATTTATATTAACATATTTCCATACAAATAACCTAAAGAATCTTTAGTATTAGTTGTTTTTTTTTGTTGTTTGTTTGTTTATACTGCAGGTTCTTATTAGTCATCAATTTTATACACATCAGTGTATACATGTCAATCCCAATCGCCCAATTCAGCACACCACCATCCCCACCCCACTGAGGTTTACCCCCCTTGGTGTCCATACGTTTGTTCTCTACATCTCTGTCTCAACATCTGCCCTGCAAGCCGGCTCATCTGTACCATTTTTCTAGGTTCCACATACATGCGTTAATGTACGATATTTGTTTTTCTCTTTCTGACTTACTTCACTCTGTATGACAGTCTCTAGATCCATCCACGTCTCAACAAATGACTCAATTTCATTCTTTTTTATGGCTGAGTAATATTCCATTGTATATATGTACCACAAACTTCTTTATCCATTCGTCTGTCGATGGGCATTTAGGTTGCTTCCATGACCTGGCTATTGTAAGTAGTGCTGCAGTGAACATTGGGGTGCATGTGTCTTTCTGAATTATGGTTTTCTCTGGGTATATGCCCAGTAGTGGGATTGCTGGATCATATGGTAATTCTATTTTTATTTTTTTAAGGAACCTCCATACTGTTCTCCATACTGGCTGTATCAATTTACATTCCCACCAACAGTGCAAGAGGGTTCCCTTTTCTCCACACCCTCTCCAGCATTTGTTGTTTGTAGATTTTCTGATGATGCCCATTCTAACTGGTGTGAGGTGATACCTCATTGTAGTTTTGATTTGCATTTCTCTAATAATTAGTGATGTTGAGCAGCTTTTCATGTGCTTCTTGGCCATCTGTATGTCTTCTTTGGAGAAATGTCTATTTAGGTCTTCTGCCCATTTTTGGATTGGGTTGTTTGTTTCTTTAATATTGAGCTGCATGAGCTGTTTATATATTTTGGACATTAATCCTTTCTCCGTTGATTTGTGTGCGAATAGTTTCTCCCATTCTGAGGGTTGTCTTTTCGTCTTGTTTATGGTTTCCTTTGCTGTGCAAAAGCTTTTAAGTTTCATTAGGTCCCATTTGCTTATTTTTGTTTTTATTTCCATTACTCTAGGGGGTGAATCAAAAAAGATCTTGCTGTGATTTATGTCAAAGAGTGTTCTTCCTATGTTTTCCTCTAACAGTTTTATAGTGTCCAGTCTTACATTTAGGTCTGTAATCCATTTTGAGTTTATTTTTGTGTATGGTGTTAGGGAGTGTTCTAATTTCATTCTTTTACATGTAGCTGTCCAGTTTTCCCAGCACCACTTATTGAAGAGACTGTCTTTTCTCCATTGTATATCTTTGCCTCCTTTGTCATAGACTAGTTGACCATAGGTGTGTGGGTTTGTCTCTGGGCTTTCTATCTTGTTCCATTGATCTATGTTTCTGTTTTTGTGCCAGTACCATATTGTCTGGATTACTGTAGCTTTGTAGTATAGTCTGAAGTCAGGGAGTCTGATTCCTCCAGCTCTGTTTTTTTCCCTTAAGACTGCTTTGGCTATTCGGAGTCTTTGTGTCTCCATACAAATTTTGAGATGATTTGTTCTAGCTCCGTAAAAAATGCCATTGGTAATTTGATAGAGATTGCACTGAATCTGTAGATTGCTTTGGGTAGTAGAGTCATTTTCACAATATTGATTCTTCCAATCCAAGAACATGGTATATCTCTCCATCTGTTGGTATCATCTTTAATTTCTTTCATCAGCGTCTAATAGTTTTCTGCATATAGGTCTTTGTTTCCCTAGGTAGGTTTATTCCTAGGTATTTTATTCTTTTTCTTGCAATGGTAAATGGGAGTGTTCCCATAATTTCTCTTTCTGATTTTTCATCATTAGTGTATAGGAATGCAAGAGATTTCTGTGCATTAATTTTGTAACCTGCAACTTTACCATATTCATTAATTAGCTCTAGCAGTTTTCTGGTGGCAGTTTTAGGATTCTCTATGTATAGTATCATGTCATCCGCAAACAGTGACAGTTTTACTTCTTCTTTTCCAATTTGTATTCCTTTTATTTCTTTTTCTTCTCTGATTGCCGTGGCTAGGACTTCCAAAACTATGTTGAATAATAGTGGTGAGAGTGGGCATCCTTGTCTCGTTCGCGATCTTAGAGGAAATGCTTTCAGTTTTTCACCATTGAGAATGATGTTTGCTGTGGGTTTGTCATATATGGCCTTTATTATGTTGAGGTAGGTTCCCTCTATGCCCACTTTCCGGAGAGTTTTTATCATAAATGGGTGTTGAATTTTGTCAAAAGCTTTTTCTGCATCTATTGAGATGATCATATGGTTTTTATTCTTCAATTTGTTAATATGGTATATCACATTGATTGATTTGCGTATATTGAAGAATCCTTGCATCCCCAGGATAAATCCCACTTGATCATGGTGTAGGATCCTTTTAATGTGTTGTTGGATTCTGTTTGCTAGTATTTTGTTGAGGATTTTTGCATCTATATTCATCAGTGATATTGGTCTGTAATTTTCTTTTTTTGTAGTGTCTTTGTCTGGTTTTGGTATCAGGGTGATGGTGGCCTCATAGAATGAGTTTGGGAGTGTTCCTTCTTCCGCAAATTTTTGGAAGAGTTTGAGAAGGATGGGTATTAGCTCTTCTCTAAATGTTTGATAGAATTCACCTGTGAAGCCATCTGGTCCTGGACTTTTGTTTGTTGGAAGATTTTTAATCACAGTTTCAATTTCATTACTTGTGATTGGTCTGTTCAGATCTTCTGTTTCTTCCTGGTTCAGTCGTGGAAGGTTGTACCTTTCCAAGAATTTGTCCATTTCTTCCAGGTTGTCCATTTTATTGGCATAGAGTTGCTTGTAGTAGTCTCCTAGGATTCTTTGTATTTCTGCGGTGTCTGTTGTAACTTTTCCTTTTTCATTTCTAATTTTATTGATTTGAGTCCTCTCCCTCTTTTTCTTGATGGGTTATGGCTAATGGTTATCAATTTTGTTTATCTTCTCAAAGAACCAGCTTTTAGTTTTATTGATCTTTGCTATTGTTTTCTTTGTTTCTATTTCATTTACTTCTGCTCTGATCTTTATGATTTCTTTCCTTCTGCTAACTTTGGGTTTTGTTTGTTCTTCTTTCTCTAGTTCCTTTACGTGTAAGGTTAGATTGTTTACTTGAGATTTTTCTTGTTTCTTGAGGTATGCTTGTATAGCTATAAACTTCCCTCTTAGAACTGCTTTTGCTGCATCCTATAGGTTTTGGATCGTCGTGTTTTCATTGTCATTTGTCTCTAGGTATTTTTTGATTTCCTGTTTGATTTCTTCAGTGATCTCTTGGTTATTTAGTAACGTATTGTTTAGCCTCCATGTGTTTGTGTTCTTTACGTTTTTTTCCCTGTAATTCATTTCTAATCTCATAGCGTTGTGGTCAGAAAAGATGCTTGATATGATTTCAATTTTCTTAAATTTACTGAGGCTTGATTTGTGACGCAAGATGTGATCTATCCTGGAGAATGTTCCATGCGCACTTGAGAAGAAAGTGTAATCTGCCTTTTTTGGATGGCATGTCCTATAAATATCAATTAAAGCTATCTGGTCTATTGTGTCATTTAAAGCTTGTGTTTCCTTATTTACTTTCATGTTGGATGATCTGTCCATTGGTGTAAGTGAGGTGTTAAAGTCCCCCACTATTATTGTGTTACTGTCGATTTCCTCTTTTAGAGCTGATAGCAGTTGCCCTGTGTATTGAGGTACTGCTATGGTGGGTGCATATATATTTATAATTGTTATATCTTCTTCTTGGATTGATCCCTTGATCATTATGTAGTGTCCTTCTTTGTCTCTTGTAACATTCTTTATTTTAAAGTCTATTTTATCTGATATGAGTATAGCTACTCCAGCTTTCTTTTGATTTCCATTTGCATGGAATATCTTTTTCTATCCCCTCACTTTCAGTCTGTATGTGTCCCTAGGTCTGAAGTGGGTCTCTTGTAGACAGCATATATATGGGTCTTGTTTTTGTATCCATTCAGCCAGTCTATGTCTTTTGGTTGGGGCATTTAATCCATTCACGTTTAAGGTAATTATCGATATGTATGTTCCTATGACCATTTTCTTAATTGTTTTGGGTTTGTTTTTGTAGGTCCTTTTCTTCTCTTGTGTTTCCCACTTAGAGAAGTTCCTTTAGCATTTGTTGTAGAGCTGGTTTGGTGATGCTGAATTCTCTTAGCTTTTGCTTGTCTGTAAAGCTTTTGATTTCTCCATCAAATCTAAATGAGATCCTTGCTGGGTAGAGTAATCTTGGTTGTAGGTTCTTCCCTTTCATCACTTTAAGTATATCATGCCACTCCCTTCTGGCTTGCAGAGTTTCTGCTGAGAAATCAGCTGTTAACCTTATGGGAGTTCCCTTGTATGTTATTTGTCGTTTTTCCCTTGCTGCTTTCAGTAATTTTTCTTTGTCTTTAATTTTTGCCACTTTGATTACTATGTGTCTCGGCATGTTTCTCCTTGGGTTTATTCTGTATGGGACTCTCTGCACTTCCTGGACTTGGGTGGCTATTTCCTTTCCCATGTTAGGGAAGTTTTCGACTATAATCTCTTCAAATATTTTCTCTGGTCCTTTCTCTCTCTCTTCTCCTTCTGGGACCCCTATAATGCGAATGTTGTTGCGTTTAATGTTGTCCCAGAGGTCTCTTAGGCTGTCTTCATTTCTTTTCATTCTTTTTTCTTTAGTCTGTTCCACAGCAGTGAATTCCACCATTCTGTCTTCCAGGTCACTTATCCGTTCTTCTGCCTCAGTTATTCTGCTATTGATTCCTTCTAGTGTAGTTTTCATTTCAGTTATTGTATTGGTCATCTCTGTTTGTTTGTTCTTTAATTCTTCTAGGTCTTTGTTAATCATTTCTTGCATCTTCTCAATCTTTGCCTCCATTCTTATTCCAAGGTCCTGGATCATCTTCACTATCATTATTCTGAATTCTTTTTCTGGAAGGTTGCCTATCTCCACTTCATTTAGGTTTTTTTTTCTGGGGTTTTATCTTGTTCCTTCATCTGGTACATAGCCCTCTGCCTTTTCATCTTGTCTATCTTTCTGTGAATGTGGTTTTTGTTCCACAGGCTGCAGGATTGTAGTTCTTCTTGCTTCTGCTCTCTGCCCTCTGGTGGATGAGACTATCTATACTTTCTTCTTTTAACTTTCTTTGTTTTCCTACTTTTTTTGCAAAAAATGTTTACCATGAAATTAAGAAGATAATATTTATACTCTAATATAATGTGGTATTTAGTCCTAAATATCTTTTGAACCTCTCAATGGCCTCATTTAAAAAAAAAAAACTTCATTGATCTTATCTTGATTTCTTTATTTTTTATACTGTGGTTTAAGATAATTAAAAGTGAAATGATTGAAAGATAAAACATGATGATACAATATAATGAAGAAAAAAACAGACTCAGAACAAGAAAAGGTAGGACAATGACAAAATAACCAATCTCCATATCATTGGAACAGTAGAAGAAGACAAAGAGACTGAGGCTGAAAGAGTATTTGAAGAAATAATGGCTAAAAACATCCCAAATTTGACAAATACAGATCTATAGACACAAGAAGTTGAATGTGCTATCGAATCAAACTTGGGTCCACTTGACTTCCCACAGTAAAGCCAATCTACTGACATCGGCTTGTGGTGAAGGAAAGTTCAGCATTTATTATAAGGTACCAAACAAGGAGTCCAGGGCAGCTAATGCTCAAAATAACCCAAAATCCCGATGGGTTTCAGGAAAGCATTTTTAAAGTCAAGGTGGTAGAGAGCAGTTACAGGGTGTGTGTTCAGTTTGTGCACAATTCTCTGATTGGTTGATGGTGAGGTAACAGGGTGGTGTCACAGGATTCATTATTATCAATCATCAGGCTCCAGTAGGTCTGGGGGCTACATGCTGATAGTCATCAAGTAGTTAACTTCTTCTATTTGATGGGGGTTTTAGCATCTGTAAAATAACTAAGGATATTTGCATCAGAAACTATTATTTAGGTACTTCAGGGAGGAACAAAGATTCTGTGACTGCCACATGGCTGATTTACTGTTTAAATTGTAACCAGTTCTCCTGGCCCAACTGCTACTTTTGTCACTGCATGTTCACATCCTTTCAATCATTAATTCTTGAGCCAGGCTTTTGTGACTTGTCCTGGGAGACTACAGCTTTTTTTATAAACAGGCAGAGGACATGCGGGGAGGCGTCTATCCCACGAAGACTCTATAGGTCCCTGCTCGTTTACAAATGAACTCCAGAGAGGACAAACCTAAAAGAAATCCATACCAAGACACACTGTATTTAAACTTTTAAAAAATAAAGCTAAAGATCTTAAGAGTAGCCAGAAAAATGATGCATTACCAGTAGGCAAAGACCAAATTGAATGACATCAGAGACCTTGGGAAGCCAAAAGTAAGTGGCACAATATTTTGCAATTGTTGAAAAAAACCCTGCCAACTGAATTCTATATGTGTCAATACTATTGTTCAGAAATGATGGGGAAATAAAACCATTACCAAATGAAGGAAAATTAAGAGAATTTGTTGCTTGTAGATCTTTCTTTAAAGACTGACTAGAGAAAGTTCTTCAAGCAGAAAGAAAACAATAAAATAAGGAGTCTAGGAGCATCAGAAAGGAAAAAGGAACAACAAAGAGAGCATAATTATGGGCACAAAATAGACTCTCCTCTTCCTCATGAGTTTTATAAATCATGTTTGAGATGAAAAGAAACAATTATAACACCATCTGATACTCAAGATAATAATATTTAAGAAGGGGACAATACAGGGCCTAAATGGAACTGCAACATATCAAAATTTGTGGCACACAGTTAAAGCAGTACTAAAAGGGAAATTTATAGGAGTAAGTGATTATATTGAAAATGAGGAAGGATTTCAAATCAATAATGTAAGTTTCTACCATAGGAAATTAGAGAAAGAAGACTAAACCTAAAGCAAGTAGAATAAAGGAAATAATAACAGAATTCAATGGAGTTTGAAAATAGGAAAACAACAGAGAACATCAATGAAGCAAAAAACTTGCTCTTCAAAAAAGTTAACTAAGCTTGAGAAACGTGTAGTAAAAATAACAAAAAGAGGGCTTCCCTGGTGGCGCAGTGGTTAAGAATCTACCTGCCAATGCAGGGGACACGGGTTCGATCCCTGGTCTGGGAAGATCCCACATGCCGCAGAGCAACTAAGCCCGTGAACCACAACTACTGAGCCTGCGCGTCTGGAGCCTGTGCTCCGCAACGGGAGAGGCCGCGACAGTGAGAGGCCCGCGCACCGCAATGAAGAGTGGCCCCCACTTGCCGCAACTAGAGAAAGCCTTCACACAGAAACGAAGACCCAACACAGCCAAAAATAAATAAATTAATTTTAAAAAAAAAACAAAAAGAAAGAGAGAAAACATAAACTACCAATATCAGCTATGAAATAGGGAATATCACTACAGAGTCTATAGTCATTAAAAAGATAATGGAATACAGCAAACAGCTTTGTGCTCATGATTTTGACAACTTAAAAGAAATGGACCAAGTCGTCAAGTACGACAAACTACTAAAACTCAACCAAGAGCACCACCTGCAAAGTTGTGAACCAAGCCTAGTTGTGCATACAGAAGAATCCTTTGTAACCATGCAAAGCTCCTCACTGTCCAGGATAGAGCCTGAGATAGGCAGGGAAGGAGGATGGGCTACATGCCACATTTTAGTCCTCCCTGTACCACTATGTTTCAGGATGGGACTTCAAGGAGTTTAGAAGGAACTCAAGAAGCATTTTAAAATTTAACTTGGCATTCCTAGTGATATTGAAGGTATACTTATCAAGCTAAGAGGATAGAACTTTGCATTTGACGTTTTGTTACCTTTATTTTATAATTTTTAAACATTTAGAACTATGGTAGGTGAGCCTCTTGGTATATTGTGTAAGGGACTATTGCCTTGAGCCCTTCAACAGTGAGTGGCAAGTCTAGGCAGCACGTGCGTGCTGAACTCTCTAGACCCAGGGGCCAGGGGAACAACCTGAAACCAACCTGAAACACCTGAAGGATTATATGTTATAACATCATCATATAAAGGGTTAACATATAATCATTCCAGCAAATCCTCCTAGGGTTCTAACCAATAATTCTAGACTTTGAGATTTTAGAGAGAAAGGAAGGATGTGGTCTCTGAGCTCAATAGCGTACAGATCCGCTTACAATAAAAACCATGTACCAGGAACCACGTTCGATGCTTTGATTGAACTGCATTATCTAATGCTCACGACAACTATGTAGGTGAGCTGCAATCTGCTTCATTATATAAATGAGGAAGCCACAGCTCAGAAGGTATGTCCCAGATCACAGAGCTAGAAAGAGACCAAATACAGTTCTGTCTCACTCCAAGGCCAATGCTTGTAACTACCATTCTTCATGGCAGTAGATATATTTGGAGGTCTGTAGGTATCACATTACCCTGAGTTACTGGGTTACAGGGAAAGTTTCCTTTGAAAAGGCCACCTCACCCTGGGGAGACATTTTACCAGGGTTGATCCCCAAAATCTACTCCAAGTCTAAGAGTTTATTAACTTGGCCTATTAACCTCTATTGGATTTTTATGTTATTATAGTAATGTTATTTCTAAGACACTATTAGTTTCTGGCATCAAATCCAAGGAAAGGGAAAAGGTCAATGAAACAAGGCTTTAGAATATCAGAGGAAACGTATGAACAAAAAATTGGATTTATAGAAAAAGAAATCTTAAGAGAAAACATAAGGAAACTCCATGGAGACTATGAGTCTGCAACCTAGTCTGACAGTTTTATGTTGTACCATAATTCAACATAATGGAGGAATGCAGGCTCTAAAGTGTTCATATTAAATTATTCATGAATAATAAAATCATCTTCATTTTAGCTGGTCACATATTTAAATTATTTTATGGCCTTCCAAATGGTGAGAGTGGCAAGGATTGAATGATGTTAAGTTAATTTAAAAGCAATGGCTTAAGTTACTTAAGGTTTAAATAATTCCTATTTTGAGAGAATGGAAAACCACTGCTGAGTAAATCAAGGAAGGAAGATGTAAATGCATGAAATATCACTGAGAAATGATTGTATTCTAGTTAACAATTCATGTAACAATTCATCTTTTAAGGAGTTGGCTCTGGGTTTAGTGCACAATTTTGTTAACTTTATACAGAAAGTAATATATTTAGCTGCTGAAATACTAGTGCTGTCTAAATGTCCTAGCATCTCCATCTTTGAAATACATGCCCACCAGTCTTCCAAAAAATATGTTTATATTAATTTGCCATTGAACAAATGATACAGCCTGTAAAAGAAAGGCAAAACTTTCCTTTCCTAGCTTTGCTTTTCAGATAGAATAATATTGTGCCATATCATCTAGTATTGTTACATAAAATTTTCTTCTAGGATGAAAATGCAAGGTGAATGATAAGTTTCCTTTTGAGCTGGTATCCTCATCACAGAAGATAAACCTCTAATACACTGTAAAATCACAAACTGCCTAATGTAATAAATTTCTTTTCCGGAAAGCATTATCTTTCACCTACTTATTTCTTCCATCTTTCATCCATAGAGTTTTACATTATTTTCACTTTGTATATCATGAGCCAGTCACACTTCATAACTAAACAATCTTTACCCTTGACAAGTCCATTAACCAAAGAAAGTAAGACCCTGGCTTTAAGCTGGGCATCATTTGTTCTCTTGGCTGTAATGCATATGTGAGTTCCTATGGACGAATACATGCATCCTACCTAATTCTATCTTATCCAGGTTTATTTGACTTTGTATTTTTTGCCCACTTTATTTTATGTTCTATTGCTTTTAGACAGATAGTATGTAAGAAAAATAGAAGCTTCAAAATTTTATATATATAAATTCTTTTCAGTTTGCCTAACTATTCTGTGAAAATATTTTTCCCAAAAAATCCCAGAATAAAATTTAAAATTCTCATTTGCCCTCTAAGTCCCTAGTCCTTCAAAAACTCTTCTCTTTAAATCATCTAACAACATATATATCCAGCTACCAAATATAAATATATACATATGTATATTAGAACCAGCAAACACCTTCTCATTTCTTAATGCAACTCATTCCAAATTTATTTCCAGTTTATATCAATAAAGGGTTTTTTTCCCACGTAAAACCAAAAAATGCAATAAATTTAAAGTCTCCTGCTTATATTCCAAAAAATTATCCCGTGAAAGATGACAGTGGAGTTTTACTCCTCTAGAGAAAGAAACCAATCTCCAAAATAATGTCCTAGGAAATGGTTTTTCCCTGAGATTTTCTTTATTTTTATAAAGGAAAAAGAATACAAATGGAGGAGGCATTTGAGCAAATCTAATGGTAAGAAGTTCCATGTTAGGCACACTTTTCTTTTTCTATTTAAAAAAGGAAAGTAGTTTTATCTTATGCTGTAAATACTCCAGAATATTTTAAAAGGCATTTATTCACCCTCATTTTTTCTGACATTGTTAGTGTCTTTTCTAGGCTTAGTTATTACTTAAATAATGATAATAATCATTACTACTCATGAAGATTATTTTTAGTGGACATGAAAGAGAAAAAAAATCTTTAAACTGATCTTGAAATAACTGAATCTTGAAATAACTGATCTTGAAATGATCCTTGAAATAACTGGACTTATATGTTAAGAGAAATTCAAACCCCCAACAACTTCCTCTAATATTAATTAATTTACAATGGGAAAGTCAATCAATTAAACTCACCTGAAAATACAAACAGCTGCTGGGGACAATGTATCCGTGTTTGTGAAGAGGTAACATGATATAGATTTTGCAACAAATAATGCAACGTTTAAATCTTTTCTAAAATCATGAGAGAAATAGAGATCAGCTTTCATTTCATTATCACAAAATGAGAAAATTTTCAGAAATGTTAAACTTTTACACAGTGTGTCCTAGAATGAAACTTTGTTTTTAATAATTCCAGTATTAACAAATTCTAGGATTTGGAGTCAGACAACCTGAGTTCAAGACCCAATTCTTGGCTGACTGACAAATAGCAAATTATTTAATATTCTAGGCCTGCCTCCTCCTGTGTAAAATGGGCATGATAGGGTTTTGTGAACACTAAATATTATCATACATGTAAAACACTTAGCACCACCCATTCCTGGCTCATGACATGTGCTCAGTAAATGTGATTTGCTACTGCTGTACATGCCGAGGCCTTGGAACACTTGTTCTTTCTGTCATATGTATAGTGATTCCACTGGATGTAGTCCAAGAGATGTGTTTGTCTGATTGACCAAACCAGAGCATCAACTGCAGAGACAAAAGAAACATGGTACTCCCATCTGCCACGTTCAACAAGTGATCCTTCTTATCCTTCACACCAAGTATGCAAAGTAGGCACTATTGCAGCCTTATCTTAGACAAAGAAATATATGTACACATGGTCACAGAGCTCAGTAAAGGGCAGAGTTTTGGCCCCCATGGACTTTCCTTTGCACCATGCTGCCAACGCACACATTAAATTCAGAGAAAGGGGAAAGGAACCATCGGACCCTCCCTTTCACCTGTTTCATAGACAGGAAAGAGTAAAATACTGTTCTACGGTTTGTCTCCATAAAATTTTTGATGTGGGTGGAACTTGAAAGCCCCTCTGACAAACTCACAGATACCTGAGTATCCTGAAGTTTCTCTTAAGCGCTTGTTAAATGAAAACACTCTTTGGAGAGAACTTATTACGTGATCCTTGAGGAACAGTTAGTTGACTGATATCTGAGTGTGTGTGGCTGGCAGAATGGAAGGCAGAATTGGGAAGTGGAGGGGTTGAAAGTGGAAAAAGATATGGAGAGAGATCTAAGATGGAGACTTAGCAAAACACCAAATGGAAAGATAATTCCCATATACTGAGTACTTACTAGGCAGATACTTTATAATTCATCTTTAACTTGGCTATAGTAGCCTAATCATTAGCTACTTTTATTGTTACTAAAATCATCTTCTGTGGGAAACATAGTAAAGAAATTACACTGGCTTAGAGGAAAATAATTCTGCCTTTTAGTCACAGTTCTGCCATTTAGTACATATGTTGATGGGGCAAATTACTACATAGCTCTGATTCAATTTCCACACCTCACAGTGTTGTTATGAGTATATGGTAAAGCTCAAGAGAAAATAAAATAATGTTGGATAGATGCAAATTATTATCATGCAATGACTGCTTAAACAAATATTTAACAAGCAAGTCTTTATGCGAGGCACTGTTTTATTATAGAGTAACCGATGTAAGCCAAACGTTCATCTTGGCAGGAATGTCATGTAACAAAATTACTAATTACCACTTATTTTTAATTCTCATAGAGAAGCAAAATACAGTGCTACTAAGATGGGATTCTAAGACTTTTAAACAAAGTCACGCATCAGTCAACTCCTAAGCCTAGTGCCCTTGTCAAGGCATGTGTGCTCATGGTTTCCACGTCAGATCATGCTGTCATCTGTGGGTAGATTCACATTCATCTCCCTTCATCTCTAAATTGATCTGAACTTGAACCCAGGCCTCAGGCTAATGCAAATTGGGATGGATCCAGTGGGCAAGCTCAGTATTTACACACCTTTTCATATTCACAAACGTTTTATCATTCCTACTTGAGTTCTAGCCTAAAAGAATAATTGGGGAGAAAAACCTATTTTTAAAATTCCAAGGAAAATATAATTAATTGCTGCCAAATTTTGGCTGCTCTTGTAGTCTGAAGGGCAGATATTTTACTGAGAGAGTCTCAGGTAAAGCCCTTGGCCCACACCAGTATATCTCATTTATCAAGGAAGTGAATTCTTCCAAGTATTTTAATCATGAAATTATACAGCAGTTCTATCCAAGTCTTCCCTCTAGACTCTCATCATTGCTTCTATCAGTTATATCACCTATCATACCTTCATTTCCAAAGCTCTGTCCTTCAACAGCAAAAAAGAAATCGAAAATGTAAAATTCAGACGTATTCCCATTTATTTTCTTCTAATAATTTCCTTCATTTTTAACACCACAGTCTTTGTCCTTTGCAATCACTGCATTTCTTTAATCTGTCACCTTTCTTGGACTCTGCTTGCTTACTTCCATAAATGACAGGAGGAGAAAAAAAAAAAGGTAAAGTTGAATTTGATGTTGGGTCAATGAGGATTTGAATCTTTTATTTACTACCGTAATCACAAAAGAGAATTGCTTCCTTCAAATTACACTCATAAATTATCAGCTATTACGCCTTAGTGTATTGTGCAAAGGTTGATGCTGACTAAAGTTTTAGAGGGGCAGGAGAACTTGTAATTTATGTGTCACGTGGTCATGACATAACTACTTGTCACTTGCTTGAGTAGCTACAGAAAGAGAAAAAGAGTGCTAATATACCCATATGGATGCCAAAACTTCCCCTTGCAAATCTTGTGATGCATCCAAAAACCTAGCATGTGAGGTTTGAGACCAATTTGCTTCTTTAAAGAGCTACTCAGTTTTCAATTTTCAGCTCCAGAGAACCCAGTTATTTCCCTTTAGGAAACAGAATATATGAGGCCAAATAATGAAGTATAGTCATTTTTAGGCACGGGAGATTATCGTCCTCCTAAAGTAAATAAGCAAAACAAAGCCCATAGACACATGCACAACCATTCATTTATTCCATAAGCAATAGCATATTTATTCCTATCCAGAGGTGGGAGGCAAAATTAAACTCATGGAATATGGACAAGGGATTATTTAAATCTATTTTCCTCACTAAGCCCGTCATTCAGGGTTTATGAAGACTCTTAAGCCAAGGACTCATTATTCACCCTGCAGGTAAGCTGACCCTTAGGTGTGCAACTCTTTCAAAATGAGGATAACTTATCTGCATTGTTAGTGGGAACATATAGTCATTGATGCTAGCTCTAAGATTAAATTTTTCGGTAAAAATTGCACCTAAGTCAAGAGTAAAGTGACAAGCCACAGAATGACAGAATATAATTGTAACTTGGAAACAAAGAAGCCTCACTTAAACTATAAAAACCAGCTCTCCAAATAAATAAGAAAACGACAGATAACCTAGTAGAAAAAGAATTGACAAAAAAATTGAAAAGGCATTTCATAAGGATGAAATCCAAATGGCCAATAAGCTAATTAAACTCTGCTCACCTCCTTAGCAAATTAGAAAATAAATATTGAAATTGCAATGTGCTATCAGTATACACCATCAAGTGGGCAAAAAATTAAAGCGTCTGAAAGCAGCAAGTGTTTGTGAACACATGAAACATCTGAGAACTCATATATTGTTTGTACAACATATTACATTATACAAATAAGTTGTACTTTAAAAAACAACATTAACCATTAAAGTTGATTATATATATATATCCTAAGACACAGTGCTAAGTATACACTCTAGAAGTACACCTGTACATTTGTACCAGGATCAGGTAAGAACGTCAGTAGCAACATTATGCATGATAATACCAGACAAGAATAACCCAAATGTCCATGACAATAGAGGGAACGTAAAATTATGCATACTCATGAAAGAAAACTATATAGCACTGAAAATAAATGAGCAACAGCTATACAAAACTTCATGGATAAATCAAGTCCAGGAATTATATTGCAAATAGTTAATAATTGATAGGACATTGGTTTTGAACAGATGGGAAACATGCCAGATATTAATGACTCAAACAGATCTGCTGGAAGAATATCAATGAGCACTGGATAAATCTCAAGAAACATCATGTTGCTCAAAAGAAAAAATACTTGTATAAATTTATATAAGTATCTATATAAGTATACTTATATAGAATATATAAATATATATTCTATAAAGTTCAGGAACAAAATTAATTTAATTCTTTAGGGAAGCATCATGATTGATACAACTAAAAATAAAATTATTTCCACAGAAGTCAGGGTAGTAGTTACTAAGAAGGGAGAGAGTGGCTTAAAAGGTGATAACACACAGTATTATATATGTAATCGGGGCTTTTAGGGAGCTGTTAATATTCTATTACACTAAAATCATTCACTATATATTCTCATACCTGATATATGCATTTGAATGCTGTGTGTGTGTGTGTGTGTGTGTGTGTATTTATTTTACAATAAAAACATACAAACAAGCAAAATAAAAAGAAAAATACCAAAGACATATATTTCATTTGTGGGCATTTTCTTCTAGCATTGGGTGGAGATATTTATTGAATCATGATGTTAGGCTATCATTTTTTTCAAGATTTCCAAAATTCTTACACAATTCCTACAATTATTGTTGCCTTCACATCATTTAATTGTCACAGCTACTTCAGAACTTAATGCTGCTGCTGCTTCTCTCACCTCTTCCCAATCCAGGCAAGAGTATCTTAGTAACCAGTGTACTGGCACAGGCCAGGAGTAACTCCCTCACTTCTCACAACCACACTTGCCATCTGCCCAGTGAGTGATCCAGTCCCCAAATCCATTGGAAAGTTCTTCTTTCTAGGGCCAATTCTGGTACCACTCATAGGCTGGGATTCTCCAAAGCAGGTGCTAAGGTAGTTTGCAGGGAGAAATGATTCAGATAACAGGAATGATTCAGAAACAGGAGGGAAGGCCAATATAAGAATCCAGAACTGAGGGTGACTTATACTCAGTCATGCAGAATGCTGGGGGATAAAAAGCATTATCTATTAACTCCTGCCCCTCACTGATCAAGAGTAACCTAAGGAGGGTTAAGTTCTTTGCATCTCCAGATTGAGTGCTGAGGAGCTTATTTCAAGAACATGAAATAAGTGTGTGAGCTGAGGTTCTCTTAGGTTGCCCCTTGTCCAAGTTTGTAAGGGAACTGGTCACCACAAAAGTGGTGAAGTAATTGGTAGTGACATACAAGTAGTATCTGGCACACTGGTCTAAATCTGTTTAGGGACTTCCCAGAATCTGTGCACCTTCCTTCATAACAGAATCTACATTACTTTGAGGAAATCCTCAACCTCCACTTTCAACTCCTGTGATTAGTTTGGGGTTGAAGCCACAGCAGGCTCTAGAAGTGAGTGAATCAGACCTGGCCATTCACTGCCAGTCTCTACCTAGGGACCTTCGTTGATAGTGTCAAGGAAAGAAGATTTTCTGGTGTTAAAGCTAGGAAGATGTATGCCTGGAGGTGCTGAGGATTACCACATGAAAGTAGGCTGCTTATGAGTGAAGGCAACACAAGGGAAAGGAGGGTGCAGAGAATGAAACAAAAATTTCTAATACTGTCATTTAAACGTCTGTATACAACCATGCCTGAAACCAATATACTATGATATTTTTAAAACATGAGCCAATAAATTCAGGCTCCTCTCTTTTTCTTACCAGTTCTTACGCACCTCAAAAAAGCTATTGGGTCTAGGATTTATAAAAATTCGTTTTCAAATAAGAAT
Organism: Balaenoptera acutorostrata; assembly: GCF_949987535.1. Lineage (NCBI taxonomy): Eukaryota > Metazoa > Chordata > Mammalia > Artiodactyla > Balaenopteridae > Balaenoptera > Balaenoptera acutorostrata. Next base: position 16,392,749 of record NC_080073.1, read on the forward strand.
GAGATTTGAATTAACTCAAAATGGATTAAAGAGTTGAATGTAAAACTGAAATCGTAGAAGTCCTGGAATAAAACAGAGGTCATAAGCTCCTTGACATAGCCTTGGCAGTGATTTTCTGAATTTGACACCAAAAGCAAAGGCAGAAAAAGCAAAAATAAACAAGTGGAACTACATAAAACTAAAAAGCTTTTGCACAGCAAAAAAAAAGAAAAATCATCAAAATGAAAAGGCAACCTACTGAATGAGAGAAAATATATGTAAATCATTTATCCAATAAGGGGTTAATAACCAAAATATATAAAGAACTCTACACCTCCATAGGAAAAAAACCAAATAACCCTATTAAAAAGTAGATCGAGGATCTGAATAGCCATTTATTCCAAAGAAGACATACAGATGCCCAATAGGTGCAGGAAAAGATGTTCAACATCAGTAATCATCAGGGAAAAACGAATCAAGATAGCAGTGAGATATCACCACACATCTGTTAGAATGGTTAAAAAGTCAAAAAATACGGAGTGTTGGCAAGGATGTGGAGAGAATGAAACCCTTGTGCATTGTTGGTGGGACTGTAAGTTGGTGCAGCCACTATGGAAAACAGTATGGAATTTCCTCAAAAAATTAAAAATAGAACTACCATATGCTCCAGCAATTTCACTTTTGGGTATTTTATCGCAGAAATTGAAAACACTAACTTTAACCCCATGTGCACTGCAGCATTATTTACAATAGCAAAGATATGGAAACAGCCTAAGTGTCCACGGGTAGATGAATGTATAAAGAAGATGTGGTATATATACACAATGGAATAGTATGCAGCCATAAGAAGAAGGAAATCTTGGGAATTCCCTGGTGGTCCAGTGGTTAGGACTTGGTGCTTTCAATGCTAGGGCCTGGGTTCAATCCCTGGTTGGGTAACTGAGATCCTGCAAGACGCGCAGCACGGCCGGAAAAAAAAAAAAAAAAAAGGAAATCTTGCCATTTGAGACAACATGGATGGATCTTGAGGGCATTATACTAACTGAAATAAATCAGACAGAGAAAGACAAATACTGTATGATTTCACTTTTGTGTGGAGTCTAAAAATAAAAATAAGCTCATAGATACAGAGCACAGATCGGTAGTTGCCAAAGGTGGGAGATGGGGGTTAGGTGAAATGGGTGAAGGAAGTCAAAAGGTATACACTTCCAGTTATAAAATAAATAAGTCATGGGGATGTAATATACAGCATGACAACTATAGTTAATAATATTATAAAGTATTAGTATTAAAGAGAATACTAATAGAGAATAAATCTTAACAGTTCTCATCACACACACAAAATCTCTATGTATGTTGATGGATGTTACCTAGACTTGTGGTGATCATTTTGCAATACAGTGGACCCTTGGACAACACAGGTTTGAACTGCACAGTTCCGCTTCTACTCAGATTTTTAAAATAAATGCTATGCTACTACAGAATCCATGGCTGTTTGAATCCAAGGATGTGGAACTAAGAATACAGAGGGCCGACTACAACACTGTGTTGACTGCACGGGGGCCTGCGCTCCCACCTCCACATTGTTCAAGGGTCAACTGTATACACAAATACCAAGTAATATCCTGTGTCCCTGAAACTAATAGAATGTTGTATATTGGTTATACCTCAATTGAAAAAGGAAAAGAATGAGATTTGAACCTTAATATGTTGTGGATGAATTTATGATGTTGTTTTTACACAATTACTGTAGACATCCAGTTCACATGTGTAAATCCCTGGTCTTTTTAATAAAACCTATCAGATTCATCGAAGAAGTGAATCTGTCTCAACAGACAACTCTGGCTCTTTAGAAAAAAAGAGCAATGTAAATAAAATGCATTCTAAGGATTTGGACAATTGAAAGCATAACATAGGGCCTGGAGGGCTCTTCATTAAGTGTTTCTTTAACCAGTATTTATTGTCTTAGCATTAAAGTTAGTAACTGCTTTAAAAAAAATTTACCCAAACTTCAAAATTGCACAGGGCAAGGCAAGGACAAGTATCTAATTACCTACAGAGTGCTTTCTTATTTTCTTTAAAGGCACTGTAAGGCAGCAGAGAATCACGTTCCTGTCTGTGGAACACGGAGCTGTTAATATACCATTTAGATGCAGAAGTTTTCTCTGGCTGAAAAGATACTTTGATTTTATTCCCTCTTAACAGTTTTGATTTTCTGAAAATTATGATGGAATTGACTGCGGGCAGCTTTGTGAATTCATTACATGGCATTAACTAACAAGAGGATATTGTAAAAACAGGTGTGGCATCACCTTGATATTGACTGAATATGCTGGGCACAGAGAAAGATGGAAAAATGGACACAGGGAAAGATGTGATCTATCCACGTTAATAAATATCATATGTACAAAGAAAATCTGTGTTCACAATTACAGTTCACAAATTGCTTTTATACACTTATCTCATTTAAGTTTCATAATCCACTCAGGAGGTAAGAATTTTTATCCAAACTTTAGAGAGAGTTAAGTGACATTAACCACTGATACAGACTCAGAAATAGAGCTGAGTTAGAAAATCTGTTTCTTCTTTTTTCTTTTTCTAATGTTCTTTCCACTCCACTGGAATTGAGGTTTTTGTTAACAAAGGAATGATGTTTTGATAAAAACTGGCTAGGATTTTAGATTTGTTCAGCCTTCTGTGAATTGTTATTGCACTTGTCGTCAGTACTAATCAAGTTAGCAAAAAAATTTTTTTTAAGGTTTTGCATCCTCATATTATTCTGCAGAATTTCAGAGGATCTTGTACATACATTTACTAAAGCACTAATCATCTTGGATTACAATTATCTCCATGTACTAGACTTCTGGCTGACCATGCAAACACATTCCATACCCTTCTTTTTTGTTAATACTTGTTCAAAAATCAGGTAGTCGTGTGCTTCAATTGATGTTAAGTCCCTCCCCAACCCCACAGCAAACTCATAAGGTGAATTTTGAGTGTTGAAATTTTGAATCTTGAAAACCAGTTAGTATTTCTGTCACCCTTGTTAATGATGAGTTTGGAAATGGTCATAGGATACAATTCTGATCAATGAAAAATGAGGGATGTCTGCTGAGAGATGTGTGAGCAATTTTTATTTACTTTTTAAAAAGAATGTAAGATAGTTACGACTTATGATTCTCCCTCTCCCTTCTGGATTGTGGATGCTCTTTTGTGAGGATATTATGCTTGGAGGTGCTGCAGCCACATTGATGCTATGAATGTAAAGCCTATGAGTAAAGACAGCTCACTAAGTATGTCTGAGAGAAAAGATGGGAAAAAAAACAACAACCCTTAAGCGTTGCTCTCACCTTTGAGCTACTGGATTTTCCAACTTTTACTGTGCAGAACTGCAGAGATTTTTGTTTCTTGTAGCCTAAAGCATCATATAAGAAACACCATGAATATTTCTTTGTAACAAACTAAATTTTGAGTTACTTGGGGACATACACGCTAGCCTACTAATCTGTGTATCCATAACTAGTGTCTAGTACAACGCCAAGCATAGATTGAGTTCTCAAACACTGCTAGTTGAATGAATGCATGAATGAACAACTTTCAAAATAGTGTTATAAAGAAAGAACAATCATGCTAACACTGCCACTTTTTCACTGATTTCTGACGAATAGCTAACTATCAGAATTTTCATTGTAGAAGACTTTAAAGGGGTAGAAAGTCTGAAAATATTTGTTCCATAGGATTAACAACTTGAAATTTTTCCAGTGTGTAGTAATTGAGGTTTATTGAATTCATATAGAAATAGCTGAAAGTCTTTTTGTTTAAGACAGGGTGTCATTCATTTAAACCAGCAATTTCTGTTATGCTCTCCTTTTAGAATGTCTATTAATATGGGTCATCTGGTAGAACAAGGGCATCACTTTGTTCTCTGGATTCTCTCTCAAGTATGGGAAAGCTCCTAATATGAGAATGACATCTAGCACAGAGACTCAAATAACATGTGAGTACACAGATGGATAAAAAGAAGCCCACAAATGATTGATAAGTAAATGGAATTATTTGGAAGTTTCATCCTAAAGTTGAAAGGAGAATTTAAAATAAAAAGGAATTCAAGTTTCCACATGGTGAAGGGTGCTAAGCTCGAGGTGACCCCCGCACTCTCTTCTCTTTCTGTGTCACTGAGTGGGGGCTGACTTTTCTCAGTTAAACTTGTCTTATTCCTTTCAGCTGTCAAAGCAGTTTTGTCAACATTCTTGAATAGATCATCATAATTTCATTTAAAATATATACAAACATAAAGTGCGTCTACTTGGAAGAAAAATTTTAATTTAGTTTGTTACATTTTTTTTAAATGAAAGAAAATTGCCTCCCAGAAAAATATATCTTATACATTATATCCCTAACTTTGGGCTAATATTTCGTCTATAATTTTTTCATCCAAGCTTATCTTCTTCAGCATTTTTTAAAATTGGGATGTTAAATGCAGTGAATTACATGTCTGTTTTTGATTAACATTGTTTCAGGTGTACAAATAATAATTTGATCTCTGTGTACACTACAAAGTAGTCAGCACAGTAAGTCTAATTATTATCCATCACCATACAATTGATCCCTTCAGCCATTTACCCACCCCTTACCCACTTCTCCTCTCATAAACACCAATCTGTTCTCTGTATCTATAAATTTTGTTCTGTTTGTTCATTTGTTTTGTTTTTTATGCATGTATAAGTGAAATTATATGGCAATTGTCTGATTTAGTTCACTTAGCATAGTGCCCTTAAGAACCATCCATGTTGTCACAAATGGCATGATTGCGTTTTTTTTTTTTTTTTATTGCTGAGTAGCATTTCATTGTAGATGGGTATATATCACATCTTTATCCATTCATCCGTTGATTGACACTCAAGATATGTTGTTTCCATATCCTGGTTATTGTAAATAATGCTGCAATAACATAAAGGTGCATATATCTTTTGGAATTAGTGTTTTTGTTTTCTTCAAATGAATACCCAGAAGCGGAAAAGATGCATCATATGGTAATTCTATTTTTAATTTTTTGAGGTCTGTCCATACTGTTTTCCATAATGGATGAGCCAGTATACATTCACACCTTTTCTCCACATCATCTCCAATGCTTATTTCTTGTCTTTTTGATAACAGTCATATTAGCAGTTGGGAGGTGATATCTCATTGTGGTTTTGATTTGCATTTCTCTGAAAATTACTGATGTTGAATATAGTTTCATGTGCCCATTGACCAACTGTATTTCTTCTGTGGAAAAATGTCTATTTAGTTCCTGTGCCCATTTTATAATCAGCTTATTTGGTTTTTTTGCTATTGAGTTGAGTTTAAATATTTTGAGTACTAACCCCTTATTTGGTACATGGTATGCAAATATTTTTTCCCATTCAGTAGGTTACACTTTTGTTTTGTTGATGGAGCTTTTTAGTTTGATGTAGTCCCACTTGTTTATTTTGGCTTTTGTTGCCTTTGCTTTTGAGGTCACATACATAAATTCCACACCAAAACTGATGTTTTGGAGCCTACCACCTAGGTTTTCCTCTAGAACTCTTATGGTTTCAGGTCTTACATTCAAGTTTTTAATCCATTTTGAGTTCAGTGTTGCTTATGGTGTAAGATAGTGGTCTAGTCTCTTTTTTGCATGCATCTGTCCAGTTTTCTCAACACCATTTATTATAGAGACTGTATTTTCCACACTGTATATTCTTGGATGCTTTGTTGTAAATTAATTGACCATATATGTGTGGGTTTAATTATGGGCTCTCTATTCAGTTCCATTGATCTGTGTGTCTGTTTTTATGCCAATACCATACTGTTTTGATTAGTATAGCTCTATAATACAGTTTGAAATCAGGGAGCATGACACCTTCTGCTTTGTTCTTCTTTCTCAAAGTTGCTTTGGCTATTGGGGATCTTTTGTGGTTCCAAACAAATTTTAGGATTATTTGTTCTAGTTCTGTAAAAATGCCATTTTTTAGATAGGGATTGCATTGAGTTTGTAGATTGTTTTGTGTAGTATGAGCATCTTAACAATATTAATTCTTGCAATCCATAAGCATGGAATGTCTTTCCATTATTTTGTGTCGTCTTCAGTTTCTTTCATCATTGTCTTAGTTTTCATTGTACAGGTCTTTCACCTTCTTGGTTAGATTTATTCCTAGCTATTGCATTCTTTTTCATGCAATTGTAAATGAGATTGTTTCCTTAATTTCCTTTTCTGATAGTTAGTTGTTAGGGTATAAACATGCAATAGACTTTTGTATATTGATTTTGTACCCTGAAGCTTTACTGAATGGATTTATTAGTTTTTACAGTTTCCTAGCAGAGTCTTTAGGGTTTTCTATATATAAAATCTTGTCATCCACAAACAGTGCCAGTTTTACTTTTCCTTTCCAATTTGGATGCATTTTACTTCTTTTTCCTGCCTAACTGCTCTGGTTAGGACTCCCAATACTCCCCATCCACATCTTCTTAATCCAATCATCTGTTGATGGGCACATGGGTTGCTTCCATGTCTAGGCAATTGTAAATAGTGCTGCTGTGAACATCAGAGTGCATATACCTTTTTGAATCAGTGTTTTCATTTTTTCCAGATACATACCCAGGAGTGTAATTGCTGAATCATATGGTAGTTCTATTTTTACTTTTTAAGGAACCTCCATAGTGTTTTCCATAGTAGCTGCACCGATTTACATTCCCACCAACAGCGTATGAGTATTCCCTTTTCTCCACATCCTCGCCAACATTTGTTATTTGTGTTCTTTTTGATAACAGCTATTTTGACAGTTGTAAGGTGATACTTCATTGTGGTTTTGATTAGCATTTCTCTAATAATTATCAATGTTGAGCATCTTTTCATGTGCTTGTTAGCCACCTGTATGTCTTCCTTGAAAAAAAATGTCTATTCAAGTCTTTTTTATTGAATTGGTTTTTTTTGGTATTGAGTTACATGAGCTGTTTGTATATTTTGGATATTAACCCCTTGTCAGTCACATTAGTTGCAAATATTTTATCCCGTCCTGTAGGTTGTCTTTCTGCTTTGCTGACTGTTTCCTTTGCTGTGCAAAAGCTTTTAAGGTTAATTAGGTCCCATTTGTTTATTTTTGCTTTTATATATTTTGCCTTGGGAGACTAATCCAAGAAAATATTGTTACAATTTATGTCAGAGTGTTTCACCTATGTTGTCTTCTAGGAGTTTTATGGTTTCATGTCTGACATTTAGGTCATTAAACCATTTTGAGTTTATTTTTGTATCTGGTTTGAGGGAATGTTCTAATTTCATTGCTCTACATGTGGCTGTCAGTTTTTCCCAGCACCATTTGTTGAAGAGACTGTTTCTTCTCCATTGTATATTCTTGCCTACTTTGTCATAGATTAATTGCCTGTAGGTGTAAGGGTTTATTTCTGGGCTGTCTATTCTGTTCCATTGATGATGTTTGTCTGGTTTTTTTTTTTTTCCCCAATACCATGCTGTTTTGATTTCCATAGCTCTCTCCTTGTATTTATCCCTTTATCATTATAAGATGCCATTCTTTGTCTTTTGTTATAAAGGTTTTGTTTTAAAGACTGTTTTATCTGATATGAGTATTGCTACCTATGCTTCCTTGTCGCTTCTGTTTGCACCAAATACCTTTTTCTGTCCCCTCACTTACAGTCTGTGTGTCTTTCACCCTGAAGTGAGTCTCTTGTAGGCAGCATATTGAAGGGTCTTTTTTTTTTTCTTTTTTATCCAAACAGCTACCCTATGTTTTTTGATCAGAGCATTTAATCCACTGACATTTAAAATTGTTGATAGATGTGTACTTACTGCCATTTTATTCCTTGTTTTCCAGTTGTTTTTGTAGTTCTTCTTTGTTCATTTCTTCTTTTTGTTTTTCCCTTTGTGGTCTGATGATTTTCTTTTGTAGTATGCTGGAGTTCCTTTCTTTTTGGTTTTTGTGCATCTATTGTAGGTTTTTGTGTTGTAGTTACTGCGGGGTTCATATATTTTGGCCCATAATTATATCTACTTGATTTAAACTGGTATTCATTTAAGTTCAAACACCTTCTAAATGATCCCCATTTTTTACTCCCCTACCCCACATTTTGTGTTTTTGATGTCATATTTTACACCTTCATGCTTATCCCTTTACTGTTGTAGTTACTGCTACTTTTACCTTTTACTTTATTTTTGTTTTGTTTTGTTTTTTAATATGCATATGAGCTTATTTAAGTGATCTTCAATCCTCATTATATATTTGCCTTTCCGGTTGGAATTTTTCCCTTTCCTATAGAGTCTTCCTTCGTTTTCATTTAGAGAAGACCCTCAACATTCCTTTTAGGATAGGTTTAGGATTGCTTCTTGTACCTGGATATCTGTTTACAGGTTGAGTTTTGGGAAGTTTTCAGTCATAATTTCTTCATACATATTTTGACCCCCTTCTCTCTCTCCTTCTGGAAGCCCTGTTACACATATGTTGGCACATTTTCTATTATCCCACAGATCTCGTATGTTTCTTTAGGTTTGTTTCCTTTTTCATTTTTCTTTCTGCCTGCTATTCTGATCAAGTGATTTCCATTATTCTATCCTCCAGATCACTTATGTGTTCTGTGTTGTTTAGTTGGCTACTCATTGCTTTTAGATCACCTTCTATGCCAGAAATTGAATTATCTATTTTTGATTGGGCCATCTTCGTAGTTTCTAGTTCCTTGTTAAAATGATCTGTGTTTATATCAATGTTCTTTCTTAATTCAGTTAGCATTCTTATTATCACTTTTTTTTAAAAATTCAGTGTCTGGCAGACTAGTTATCTCTGTTTCATTATTTTTTTCAGGTTTATCTCTTGTTCTTTCAATTGGGAGCAGTTCCTCTGCCTTTTCATTTTACTTAACTTTCTCTGTCTCTATGAAGTTAGGTGAAACAGTTATCTGTTTTGGTCTTGAAGAGGTGTTTTTATGTTTTATTGGGAGCATCCCAAGGTAGACTGCATGTGCCCAATATCTTTGGTACAAGGGCTGGATCTGATGTGGATGCCAGCCACACCTTTCCACAGGGTATGCTGGCCACTGTCACCTTGACAGGGGTGTGGTCTGTGTTGGAGCAGATAAAGCCTGCTCAGGGTGTGAGGCAGGATTTCCTCTCTGCTCCATGGCTATCTCCACCCTGTTAGAGGCAGGGTCTGATCCCCATTTGCTGGAGCAGAAGCCCTGAGGGTTGGGCTTGAGCAGGCTCTGTTCCCTTTAAGTGTGTGTTTTTCCTTCTCCCCGCACCGGGGCCTTTGCAGGGGAGTGCTGAAGGAAGTGAGGCTCCCTGCTCCCAGCATTCTGATGTCCTGTCTGTGTAGGCATCTGTGGCTCCACTCAGATGCAGAACAATGTTGTGTCCTTTCCCCTGTTGTGGTCATCCCAGATTTAGTGCAAGGTTGTGGCGTGGAGTGGGCAGGGTTGGAGTGTTTGCTGGGCTGAGTGTGGGGGTTGTGGCCTGTTGGTCATGGGGGCTCAAGCAACTGTGCTGCCACTAGGGGTCTGGGCTGCCTCTGTGGCGCTGTTTGCATATGTGCAAGCAATGGCTGCTGCCTCCCCACCCAGAGCACACCGCAGTCCCCCCTTGTTGCCTCTGTGTTGCTAGATCAAGTCTTTTCCTAGGACCTGGCTGCCCTAGATCCCACACCAAGCCCTGATGTGGAGTGAGTGGAGTCACCGTGTTTGCCCAGTTCGCCCCAGTGTGGAGAGGCAGCAGCCGCTAGTGCAGAGCTCTCTCCATCCTGTCTGTTGGCAAGCCAGCAGCTGCATGCTCCTGGCAAGTGGAGTCTAGGCTTCTCCAGCCCCTCTTTCTGTTCCAGTGGTTCTCCCAGTATCCAAAGGGGCTTGTCTTCTCTGTGTAGGACCCCAGGATTGGGATGCCCAGTCTGTGGCTCAACCCACTCACTCCCCAGGGTGAGTCCCTGCTCACGTGTTCTTCCTTTTTCCTTTTAGACCCCTCCCAGGGGCACAGGTCCAGACCTGATGCTTTTTTTCCCGTCCCACCCAGTTATGTGGCAATCTTTCTTGCAGCCTTGGTTGTACAGGAATTCTTCCAGTTTCCAGTTAGTTTTCCATGAGAATTGTTCCACATGTAGATGTATTTTTGATGTGCTGGTTGGGGGAGGTGAGCTCCACATCCTCTTACTCCACCATCTTGATCCCCCTCTCACCAAAGTCTTTACTCTTGACCTTAACAAATTTAGTGAAACTCTATCCTAGGACTTAATTCACCCCACTCCATTGCCAATCACATTTTATCTTGTTGGAGTCCTGCATATACTGTATTTACTCAGTATTAGAATGAAGGGAGGGTAGAATGAACTTTCATCCTCAGAGGTTGGGATATATATTATGAACTGAAGTATCAGCCTGAGAGGAACATGGTTTAAGAAAACCATAATAGATGGAAGCAAAAAAAAATGTAGTGGCAGATGTTACCTCCATCCAGGGCTGGTACAGTGACTCTTAAAATTCTGCCATATGGTGAGATTCCTTCCACCCTCTCTGTTCAATTTTCCTTCCTTCCTTCCCCATATACTCAGCTGCTACAGTAAGTCTCTAGCCTTGTATCTCTGTTACTTACCATTTCAAAACTATTCCTTTCTAAGTAGTGTCTTATTTAATAAAATAGCATGATACAGAACCCAAGGCAACTCTGGCATAATTGGGCATTCTCAGGTAACCTGTTTTTTCCATGAGGCTAATTTCAGGATGTTGTACTATCAAGCAACTACAAGATTAATTAGGCAAACAGTTACCAACCTATACCCACCTCTGAAAGCACTGAAGTATAATCTGGATTTTATGGAAGGTGATATTAGAAGACTAGAATGAAGTTAACCTGAACTAATAACAGCAAAATTCCTTATCTTCCTCAATCAACTCCCCTCTCAATATTCCTCCTCCAGTGACATCCTCACCTCCTGTCCTTTCTCCCCCACAATCACTCTCTGCCCAGTCACTCTACACAGCTCCACTCCTCAAAGTCCCTTTGCATTGTTCAAATGTCTACCCCAATAGCACAAACCCAAACCATCTTATTGTTCCTCAATATTTCTGCCCCACCCCAGAGGCCTTCATTCATCTCAACATAGAATTTTAAGGATCAGATCCGATATCATATTTCACTTTATAATAGCAAGAGGGAATCCATTCTTTTAAGACTGCTTCTGATTTATGATGTGAATTTCAAGCAATCAATGATGATTTTTGCATCTATAAACTAAGAATGTAAATTCTGGTAATTTCCAGTGGCTCAACAGATATCACCAGCTCAGGGTTTTGTGTTCCCAAGGCTGTAGTTGCCCCTGGAGGGAAATAGAGTATGCAAAATGACAGCTGATGATCCAGATTAACACTGCAGATGGTTTTGACTCTTCATGGGACATTTTTCAAAACTTAAATGCCTTTTGTTTCCTAGATTTATATGCAAACAGATTTCGCAACACTCAGAATTCTGGCTTCTCTTTAAAAACTGGGTAAACACTGTTACACATTCCACACATCAGTACTCACCAGGGTTTGAGAAGGAGCTGCCATCTTTCTCGTGGGTATCTGACCTCCCATTCTCACTCCTCCTTACTGTTTTCCACCTGGTCCTCTTCACTTGCTTTTATTGCCAGGCTAGCTCCTACAGCCTTTTACGTTTACAACCCTGGCTTAGAAGTAGAGGTTAATATCAGATTATCAAAAACATTCGAGAACTACTTACCATTAGATTATGAAGACTCCAGCAAGGGGTATTTGTGAGAGAACCCTGTATATGTACACAGAAACAGAGACATGTGCCCATGAAAATTTAAGCCAAATGATAAATGATATAAAAATATGTTAATATACTCTGAAGCAATGGTACATTTTCTACCTTAAGTTGAATGATATTTTTAGTTTAAATAAAAGCATTATGTGAAGTAATAAAAGACTCATAAATTTAAAATTTGTTTGGGGAGAACATTAATGAACTCCATAAAATGTAAAATAATGCAGAGGACTCTGAATATTTTAGAAGTTTTATTTAACAGAAGATACACTTACTTTTCCTCAAGTTCAAAATAGTTCTACTAATTAACATTTTTAATCAGAAAGGATTATTTAGAGGGTTACAATAAAAAGATTAAATTATTAGGCCTACAGATCTCTGTTACTGCACTTCATGGATGTTCTCATAATAAAATATAATAGTTTAAAAGACAAATTAATCGTATGCTTCCCCTTCAAGAGATAGACTTGTGTAGTTACTATAGCAACTACATACAATCCCAACTATTAAATTTCTTATTATAGGAAAATAAATCAACAATGACTTAGGTTACTTATGATAACATATGGCTTTGGAAGATACCTATTTATTTACCCAATGTTATTACAAAAACTGCTTTACTATAAAAAATCAAAGGCAAATACTTTTTAAAAAATGAGTGTGCAAGAACTGAAGAAAGTGCTAGCAAAATCAGCCAGATTGCCCTCACGCATGGCTCCACCATGTGTCTAGACTAATTACATGTACAATATAACGCACTCTGACCAGTCACGCCTGCTGTAATCGCGCATGTTATGTTCCTAAAACGTACCACTAACCTTTGCAATTTCCTTTAAAATTAAAACAGCAGTTAACTTTCTTTCAGTTAAACAAAAGGTTTATGCCCTGGATTTTTCAGAACTGGATTAGCATACTAAAACATAAATCAATGAGGGCTTTTTCCAAGAAAAGCTGTCCAGTGAAATGTTATTTATCATTTGGGATTTATCTAAACAATTGCTTGATCTGCATTACAACCAGTAGCAGGTTTGACTCTTGTGGCTTTTTGTTTTGCTTCTTTAATTTTTGTCTCGCGGATTCAAATGCTTTGTTTTACAACTGAGCAAACAGAGTATTAAGGGTAGTTATAAGGCAGGAGCAAAAAACACAAGCCTAGGTCTAAGCAATAACAACATTCTCATCTCTTCAAATCAATTTCATTCAGTTCTAATGGCTTCTGATTACACAGGCTGAGATCTCAGTATCCCACATAGGCTTGTCTTGGTTTTGAAAGAGAACTGTATGATTGAAAAATACTTTCCATTTTGTATTCCAACCTTATTCACTTTATTATCCAGAATATGTTGCAGTCTTTTCATAAGAAAAAACAAAAAACAAACAAAAAAACTCAATCCAAATACTGCTTCTAATACCCTCATCTCCTTTTTCCCTTCAAGCAGGGAATCAAAAAAGAAATAAAATTATTTGGCTTTTTGTTTGTTTGTAGCCAAAGGACTGAAATAAAAATGAAGCTGCGTGATATCTGCTAGCCAAAGGGTTGGTTTATATTTCACATTGAAAATGGGTCTCATGCTTTACATTTAAAAAGAACGTGTTATATTTTTATCTCAGTCCTCTTGTTCCACTCACTGAACGACAGCATCAAAAATTTGGCTCAGGGCTTCCCTTGTGGCGCGGTGGTTGAGAGTCTGCCTGCTAATGCAGGGGACACAGGTTCGAGCCCTGGTCTGGGAGGATCACACATGCCGCGGAGCAACTAGGCCCGTGAGCCACAAGTACTGAGCCTGCGCATCTGGAGCCTGTGCTCCGCAACAAGGGAGGGCACGATAGTGAGAGGCCCGTGCACCGCGATGAAGAGTGGCCCCCGCTTGCCACAACTAGAGAAAGCCCTCGCACGGAAACAAAGACCCAACACAGCCAAAAAATAAACAAATAAATAAATTAAAATGTTAAAAAAAAAAAAATTGGCTCAATGTGTCAAAAAATTTACTTTTATTTCAGCCTAAAACTAGTAAAGTGTAAGACATAAAGGTAAAGCACCAGAATGCTTTGTAATTCTCTGAATTCTCACATCTGAAAAAGCCATGGCTATTTGTATTATTTTTTAATATAGATGAGGTAAGGTACTGAAGGAAATCAGAATGTGTCACCCCAAAATATGCTACTTTGGAACACTGATTATTTTGAATTAAAAGCACTTTTGAAACAGCAGGTTCAGGAAGTTCACTCTGACCCTCATTTTTCTTCCTAAAATCAGGAAATAATATTCCCATATATTATTTGGGAAAGGCACCCTCCCTGTACCAGGAGAAAAGAAGACATTCTTACTAGCCCAGAGATAGCACCGGAGGAATCTGCAGACAAACATTACTCCATTAGTTTCCTCCCATATTTTTGCTCAAAGGTTGCTACCCTTTGAAGCCTAAAACTGCTTTCCTTTGTCTTGTTATTTCTTTACAAATTTATTGTTCTTTGTTGAAGATGCTATATAAACTGCAATTTTAAGCACCATTTTGAGTTAATCTCGGTTTCGGTTTCTCCTGTGGGATGTGTGCTGCAGGGGTTAATGACTTTTTTGTTTGTTTTTGTTTTTGTTTTTTTGTTAATTTCTCTTTTTGTTACAGGGATCTCACAATGGTAGAGGGAAAATTACTTTTTCTCCCCTACAGTATAAAAATAGTTCTATTAGATCCCATTTTAGCCAACTTGTTAGATAGTCCCATTCACTCGGATGCATCTGGATTCCCTTTAAATAGAAACGACACTGTTAGAGATTGAAGAGGCTGACCTAATTGACTCCTATAATGACTGAAGAAAATGACTAACTCAGAACATATTGCAGTTTTTCCATTCATCTCCATTGACTTTGTAGCACCTCAATTTCTGCCCTGCCCCAGCCCCACCCAGTCTCTTATTTATCCGTCATCTTTTCTCTCACTGAACCCTCAAAGGAAGAAATTGGAAATAATTCGTGGCAACTAATCTGGACACATTTCAACAATGGCTTCTGCCACATTAAATATAGTTCTACACCTGAGGAAGTCAACCATAACCACATCTAATTTGCAGATTAGGTAGGAGTGGACAAGCATTGTGTTCACATCTCCATACTGGATTTTCACTTTATTGAATGTGTCGTCACAAGATCAGTCAAGCAGTGTTTAGCTGGACCTTTGCCTCATATACAAGCCTGATCCACTAAGGGCAGCTTCTAATGAATAGTAATACTCAAAACAATAGCAACACCTTGCCTCCTTTTTCACAGTGTTCAAACCATTTCTTTAAATATAGTCAGTGTCTCCCTGTTTTCCAATAGATATTGAATGCTTACAAATGTGTAATTACTTTCGTAGGCAGCAGATATTACTCAGTGCATGATTGCTGAAGCGGCATACCTCCCGGCATATGTTTTACCAAGGGCTGACATAAGCCCTGAGTAGTAGAGAATCTGATCATGCTTGTTTAACAAGGTAACCTTATGTTAAATTTTAGCATATAATTTTCCAGGTGGTAATATTCTTTCTCTGAATGGTTGGTTGACTTGCTGTAGGCATAACTATTTTGAGACAAAGCTCACCCATGATCTAACAGATTTTCCCTGCCAAAGACTAGAATTCCCACCCTTCACTTGAAGATTATCGTTTTTCAAAGGGGGCAAATATTTACATTTGTTTAGATTAGTCTATTCTAGATAGACAGAGCTATGTGGATTTCCAAAGCAGCCTTCACGAGGTGATAAATTGTATTAATTTATGCCCCCAATCTATGAGCTGACTTCATGTAGTGACATAGGAATCATACCAAATACATTTTTACTCGGATTTTTTTTTAATGGTTATTGTGTGTTTCAAAATTTCCATGCTGTGTTCCATTCATCAGCTGTACATCCTCAAGTTAGATATGGTCCCTCCCAGAGCAATTGCCTTGCATTACTGTTGTCTAAAGCTATAAACATGGTCATCATCTTTCTGATTTTGGGTGGACTTGGAGAAAACCATGCCCAAAGAGCCTGGGACATGTATCCCTCTTCTTCAGGATAAAACAAAAACAGAAAGTGAAATGGCATGTCCAAGTTGGAATATTTAAGTTTTTGTTTGTTTTCTGTCATAGAGAATGCTAATTTTTTATTCCACTTCTATGTCAAAGTTTCAGAAATTCATTTTTTGATATTAAATCTTTTTATTCTAATTAATGAAAAATAAATCACAATAAAATGTGTATATGGAATAGCTATTCATCTAAATTATATAGGTTTTAAAAAATGTTTTCATTTATTCTCTTCGATTATTAAATAAGACCTGATTTGATATTACTTATTCATAATTCCTGAGTGATATTGGATACATAATCACTTCATTTTGATTCATATATATGCAGGAAAAAAGTAACGTCTTCCACAGAGTAAAACTTGTATTTTTAAGGTATTTTGCAGAAATGTACTCCCTAAAATCTTTGTGCCTAATCAGACACTTCAAACCACATCTCTCATCCATCATCTCTCTCTCTTCCCCCCTCCCCCACTCCTCTCTTGCTCATGCACTCATATTACTTCACTGTATAGTCTTTAGAAAAGCTATAATGTAAAACACTGTCTTCCATATGGGGGAGCACAAATAATCTATGGTTTTAAATATAGTGGCTGTCTTATGACTACATTTTTATAACAAAAAGTTGACTGAATCAAGTACTGTGACATAGAATGACCTTCTCTTTCAATCTGCAACCAAATGTTATTAAGAAGGTTTTTTTTCTAATAGTTATTGCAAATGGAATTGTAGCTGATTATTTAACAGTTGTGTGAAAGGCTGTGTGATGTTAAAAAAGAAATACTAAACTGAATTTTTTTTTTTAATTTATTTTTATTTATTTTTTTATTTTCGGCTGTGTTGGGTCTTCGTTTCTGTGCAAGGACTTTCTCTAGTTGTGGCGAGCAGGGGCCACTCTTCATCGCGGTGCGCGGGCCTCTCACTGTCATGGCCTGTCTTGTTGCGGAGCACAGGCTCCAGACGCGCAGGCTCAGTAGTTGTGGCTCACGGGCCCAGTTGCTCCGTGGCATGTGGGATCCTTCCAGACCAGAGCTCGAACCTGTGTCCCCTGCATTGGCAGGCAGATTCTCAACCACTGCGCCACCAGGGAAACCCTAAACTGAATTTTAAACCTTGAATTACTGATGTCAGATTTCTGATAAATAGGATTAAAAATCAGTTAAATCTAAAGTCGTCTAGATTACTAAGACACTGATAACAGTTGAAAATAATAATATTGGTCCTGCTATTTTTTCTCTTTTTTAAAATCAGTAACTCACAAGTTAACTTACTTATCTCAAACTTCTGTATTTAAAAAAGAAGCATTTGAATTTATGCAATAATTCTTTTCTTTCTTCAGTTATCTTTTATTACACTTTTATCAGGGTTAAATTTTTTGCATTGATTGGTTTGAACATTTTCATTAGCATTCAATATTTCAAAAGATTACACTGACAAAAAAAAAAAAAAAAAGCCCTATGTGTCAGATATCCAGAAACATCTTTGAATGGTAACAATATGAACAGATGAGAAAACTTGCAGACAGATATCCAAATATACCAATTTCCAGCTGTGCAATGGCGATGCAATCTTCTGCCAGAACTTAGTTTGATATTTCTGTAGAAACAACCTGGTGATCACTGTCCTTATAGGAGATCTTATAGGACACTCTGCTGCACATATACAGTTGCATAATACATTGACCTGGAATGTACTTTAAACACACATAAGAAGCAGCTGGTTACTTTTCCTTAAAGGAAAATGAGAGAAAGACAGAAAAGGTAAGACTTTCAAAAGTAACTATTAACACATTAACTGCTTTATTGTCATCCTTCATAAAATTTTATCCATTGAAAACTGAACATTTACTTTTGGAAACATATTTTAAGGAGTTCAGAGATCTTTTGGAAGTTTATCTAGGAATAGTCCAATTCACAGGGTAAGAAAAAATGCCACAGAATAAATGTGATTACTATTTCTGAGGCAGATGAATGGCTACAATTTCAGAATCTTATCAGTCCCTGAACTTGAACCTCAAGCCTGTAATTCCAGAAATGATAAGTGCATAGTGCTGGGAATGCATCGTCCTTAGATCCTTTAGAGTAGAGTTCGTTTTTCAGCCTTGGCCCTGCTAATATTTGGGACTGTCCTGTGCATCGTAGGATGTTCAGCAGCATCCCTGGCATCTACCCACTAGATGCCAGTGGCACTTCCCATCCACATTTGTGACAACCAACAGTGTTTCCAGATATTGCCGACGTCCTCTGGCAGAGAAGGGCAAATCTGCCCCCAGTTGAGAACCCCTGAGCTAAAAGGGGAAAAAGTAATGGCCATTAAAAAATAAAGCCTAGAAATTATAGTTATAATATTGCCTTAATTCAGGTTCTTCTAGAAGACAACCGTAATGCAAGTATTTGATGTCATGTAGTTTATTTGGGAGGTAGTCCCAGAAAGTACCAGAAGAGGAGGAGGAAAGTGAGCCAGTGAAGGGAAGAAGCCAGTAGAGGTTAGTTAATGAACAGATTACTGCCATATGCCACTGGGGCTTAATCCTACCAGGACCCCTGGGAGACTGTGAAGAACATGCCTTAGTTTTGTCCCCCTAAAAGTGAGGGGCCTGAGGTATTTGTTCACCAACTTCCCTCCCTAGTTGCTTGCAGCTACTCCTGAGGTCATTGATTCTCTGGCACTTAATGCCTGCCTTATGGAGGGTCTGGGCATTCCCTGTGGCCAGAGAAAGCCCCCAGGGAGAGTGACAGGTGTTTGTAGCAGGAAGCTTTTGGTTTCTACAGCATTGGTTCTCAAAGTGTGGTTCTGGGCCGTGAGCATCAGCATCACCTGAGAACTTATTAGGAATGTAAATTCTCAAGCAGCACGCAAGACGCTGAACAGGAACGCTGGAGCTGAGACCCAGCAATCTGTGTTTTACCAAGCCCTCCAAGTGACTCTGATGCCGCTCAAGTGTGTGAGCCACTGGTCTGGGCAGGAGTTCTCAACCAGGGACAGTTTTGTTCCCCAGGGGTCATTTGTCAACGTCTGCAGACATTATTGGTTCTCATAACTTGGAGAAGGAGAGTACTACTGGCTGGTGGGTAAGGCTAGGAATTCTGTGAAACACCCTACATAGAAGAGGACAGCTCCATAATAAAGACTTAAATTGCTTAAAATGTCAACAGCACCAAGGCTGAGAAATCTTGGTTTAGGTGAATGAGGAGTGATGAAGATATAAGGGCAGGGCATCAACAGTAGCTCCCATATTACGAGCTTCACTTTTTTGTGTGTTTGTTTAATTTTCTTCCAAGTGCTGTTGTGGTTTCAATATTGCAAACATCAAAAACAGCCAATTAATCCATCCATATTTCATGTACACACTGCTGTTTGCCTATGTCTTTTCACTCTGGTAAGACACTTCCACTCAGTAAGCTTCCTTTTCACTGCTCTTCGACTAGTCTCCTTGGAATGCCCTTTCCTCTTGAGGGAGACATTATGCTCTTGCAGAAATCCCTTATCTTTCTTTGCTGTATATAGCTAAAATTGCTGTCACCATCCCAGGGTCTCCTGTCATGTTTTATCTAGTGATTTCTAACCTAAGGGCTCCCTTCAGGAACACGGGTTCCCTTCCCTGTGAGCGGGATTCTGTCTAATCATCAATCCGCTCAGTTCCCAGCTCCTATAAACTTCAGAAAAGGTGTAAGCGTTAATAGCTCCTCTCTGATTTTAGTTCCTCAGTTTCAGGTGAATAAAGCTGCCATTGAAATTCTCTGGTATCATCCAACATTATAACAAGGCACCTTGAATACAAACATAGTAACTAATGTGCCTTGGAATTTACTTCAGGGTAGCATATTCATTTAGAATATATAAACCCACACATGGTAGATGTGCTGTTCTCACTGCTGCTGTAAACGCCAACAGTCAGCAATCATTCTGTTTCAAGCAGGGTATGCTAAGTACTTTGCAAACTGTGACAGACAGAATTTTAGCTCCCATGACTTTGCCCTCTGGTGTTACCTTCATGAATATGTTACATGCATAATATAGTTGGCAGATGTGATGAAGGCTACTGATGAGTTGACCTTAAAATAGCCATGGTAGCCTGGATGCCCAGGTGAACTCAGTATCATCACATGAGCTCTAACAGGTAGAACTAGAAGGGAAGTCAGACAGATGTTGAACACAAGAAGGGTTCTGTGTGCTGTTTCTGGCTTTCAAGATGAACGGGGCACAAGCCAGGGAATGAAGGTGTCCTTTAGAAGCTGAGAATGTTTCCCGGCTCACAGCCAGTAAGGAAATGAGGACCCTAGTCCTACAACTACATGGATCCAAATTCCTGTAACAACTTGAATAAGCCTGGAAACAGATTCTCCCCAGACCCTCCAGATGAGAGCACAGGCCAGCCAAGACATGACACCTTAATTTCAGCCTCATGAAACCCTAAGCAGATCACCCTACTGAGCCTGCCTGATCTTCTGACCTACAGAACTGTGGGGTAACAAAATGCGTGTTGTGTTAAGATACCAAGTTTGTGGTAATTTATTATGCAACAATTGGAAGCTAATGCACAAACACTATTTCCCTTTATGCTCATGGCAACACTCAAGGGAAGGCTTTCTACCTCCATAATTGAGAAAACGGAGGCTTAGAAATACTGAATATCGGGACTTCCCTGGTGGCACAGTGGTTAAGAATCCGCCTGCCAATGCAGGGGACACGGGTTCGAGCCCTGGTCCGGGAAGATCCCACATGCCGTGGAGCAACGAAGCCCGCGAGCCACAACTACTGAAGCCCACACATCTAGAGCCTGTGCTCCTCAACAAGAGAAGCCACCACAATGAGAAGCCTGTGCAATGCGAAGAGTAGCCCCCGCTCGCCGCAACTAGAGAAAGCCTGAGCGCACAGCAACAAAGACCCAACGTAGCCAAAATAAATAAATAAATAAAATAAATTTATTAAAAAAAAAAAAAGAAATACTGAATATCTTCATTAAGGTTCCAAAGTTGATACGTTAGAGAGTTGGGGTCAGAATTTAGATATTTGCCACCAAAGACCATAGCCTTACCTCCTATTCAATCCTGTCTTCAAAAGGCATGCTATCAGAAGTCTAGAGCAAGTTGTCTTAATTTATTAGTTTATTTGGTGGTATTTCCTAATGGATTTGAACAATTGAGTCATTCACACTAAGATTAGATTAGTTAGGAAAAAATAATCCGTAAATCACACAGGCATTAGAATAAATGACTTCCGAGGTTTTTGGCTGCTAAATGCTATCTAAAACTGACCTGGATAATGTGATTATAAGATAAAGCTTGCAGTCTGGTTGAAATAAGCATAAACAGAGCACTATGCTCCAGTTAAAAAAATTCATTTCACTTAGTACAAGGTAAGAGTATTGATGCTATAGTAGGCTTTATGGATACGGGGTCTTCTTTCATTCTTTCCCTAAATTCTTTCAAATCTAATACTAGATTAATTCTTTTGAAAGCAACAGATTCTCTTAAGTCAACATTAAAGACCTCCCCACAAAGACAGTTTAAAAACTGGAAAATTGGGGCTTCCCTGGTGGCGCAGTGGTTGAGAATCTGCCTGCCAATGCAGGGGACACGGGTTCGAGCCCTGGTCTGGGAAGATCCCACATGCCGCGGAGCGACTGGGCCCGTGAGCCACAATTGCTGAGCCTGCGCGTCTGGAGTCTGTGCTCCGCAACAAGAGAGGACGCGATAGTGAGAGGCCCGCGCACGGCGATGAAGAGTGGCCCCCACTTGCCGCAACTAGAGAAAGCCCTCGCACAGAAACGAAGACCCAACACGGCCATAAATAAATAAATAAATAAATAAATAAATAAATAAAATTTAAAAAACAAACAAACAAAAAAAAACTGGAAAATTTGTCCTAACATTATGCAACGTTGAAAGACCTTTTCTTCGTTTTTCAGGTTCTTATTTAAATCCACAATGATGCACAGCAGGTATCATAAGGCCTTTTATATAAATACAGTTGTACTTAATTCAGCGAGAGAAACGTGAAAGTGAACGCATTAAGTGCTACACATTTTTATTTCACATGTAATGCCTAGAGAAAAGGAAAGGCTACCAAAAGAGGTTAAAAAAATGAAGACGAATAAATAAAATATGTTCAAGACAGAAAAACAATCTGGGACCAGCTGCTGCTGAACAAACATTTATTATTACCATCCATCTGAGGTTTCATAGAAAATAGAAAGACACCAAACAGGAAATGCATGTCTGATAATCAAATATGCAAAGCTCCTGACTCCTAATGATAATTGTTTCCCAGAGAAACACTTGAACCTATTTAAGTAACATATAAATAACTCAAAGCTTGTGTTGGGATAAAAGGAACAGAGCTCAAATCTGTACACAAGCAGACCAAGAAATAAATTCCACATTATTTTGGCAGGGATACCCCCTAGAACTTCAGGATCTCTCTAGTTTGTCCTAAGCTTGAAGGTTTGAAAGTATTTTTCTGGTGAGCTGAATGGTTGGGAGATCTGACCCTTTCTCAGAGTCTATCCTGCTACCCTCTTGAACTGAGCCATCTTCATCTCCCAACTGGATTACTTCAGAGCCTACACATGAGTCTCCTGCTTCCACACTTGACTCTTCTGTAAACTGGCTGCAGCATACTAGCCAGAGCAATCCATTTAAAATGAAAGTAAGTTGGGCCATTCCTCCTCTAAAAACCATCCACTGGATCCCCATTTCATTCAGAATCAATGTCTAGGTCTTCAAACACGCACAGTCTGTCCCACCTCCTACACCCCTGGCTTCATTGACCTCAGTCCTTACTGCTCTCTTTAATCTCACTCTGCTCCACACACCTCGGTCTCTTTGCTGTTCTTCAAACAAGTCAGGCAAGCTTCCACATTAAGGTCTTTGGTACTTCCTGTGCAACTCTTCCTCTCCCTGCATGATTCTTTGTTCAAATGTTCAAATTTCTTAAAGCTACCTGCCCTCACACTCACATTGACCAAAACAGCCTACTACACTACACCTGATTCCTCTTATGCTGCTTTAGTTCTTATTTTGCCTCATACTACTCACCAACTTCTACCACACCATATAATTCACTTAGGTTTATTGTTGATTATCTCATTTCTTCCACTAGAATTGAAAGTCTAAGAGGACAGAGTCTTTGCAGATGTGTAGAAGAGTAGTCTCCAAGAGAAATATGAGAGCCACATATATAATTTAAAGTTTTCTGGAAGATTCATTAAAACAGTAGAAGGCAACAGGTGAAATAAATGTAAAATACATTTATTACATGTAAAAATATAATGTATCTGTAAAATACTATAATTTCTACATATGGCCCTGGCCACATTTCAAGTGATCAACAGCCACACATGGCTGTTGATACTGGCATTGGATAGCCCAAATCCAGAAAAATCCCGACACACAGTAACTTCTGAATATGTTGGTTCAGTTTGTTGGAAAAAAATGAGTAAATGAGATTCTGAGTGTCCCGTGTGAAGTTACCTGCACTGTGGCAATTGATCACTGTTCTGTCCTTGTCTTGGTCCACATCTCAGTGTGACAGGCTCAGCACTCTCTCCTGTAGCCCATCACTGGTCACACTGTGCTTAGTAAGCCACTGCAAGAGGTTTCCCTTCTAAGTCCCACAAATGACTAAATTCTCTAACTTTATTTTCTAAGATATATCAACAGCAGTTGCTATCTGTGCCCTACTCATATTTTGACCCTTATCACCTTGAAGAACCTGTTTTCTTCTGACTGTAAGTTCCCACTCTTCTTTCCCTGAGAATATTTTCTTTCCATTGGAGTGCATTTTGCTACATACACCATAGGCCGAAAATTGACCCCCACTGGGAGCATCCTCAACCAGTGACTCATGAGATCTGGTATACATACGCATGAGTGTTGGTGGATAAATCCTTGCCCATTGGGTGGGATAACTCAGAGCTGTGTGTTTCATCCTGTCTCAGAATTTCCACAGAAGCATCAAGTTCCATTTACTCATGTGGTAGATGATTTGAAATGCAACATTTATTGGCTGCCTTTCCTTCCCTTTCATACTTCTCCACTCTTTCAGCATTTCCTAAAATCATCTCCCAGGAGTCCAGTTGCATTCAAATCCTTGTCTTACATTCTGCTCTGAGGGAATCCAATCTAAGATATACCCTCTGAAAAAGGTCTCCATGAAACAGTGATACAAATGAAAATTATTTTAGTGGCCTAGAAATAAACATTGAAGTCAAGGAATAAACTTAAGAATGGGATGAAATCTGTATTTGATAAACTGATCATGTCTTTTGAATAAGAATAACAAGTACAATAGAAGAAATTATTGTAAGGTACTTGTAGAGAGAGGATTTTGAACTCCATTCAGTGAATATATATAATAAATTCATTGTCAGTGTTAGTTAAAATAGGCAAAGATGGGAGATTATAAATTGGTACAGCCACTATGGATAACAGTATGCAGGTTCCTCAAAAAATTCAAACTAGAACTACCATAAAGTAAGTCCACTTCCAGAAATATATATCCAAAGGAAACAAAAATACTAACTTGAAAAGGTATCTGCACCCCCATGTCTATAGCAGCATTATTTACAATAGCCAAGGCATGGAAATAAACTAAGTTTTGTCCATCAATGAATGACTGGATAAAGACCTTGTGGTGTGTGTGTAAGTATGTGTGTGTGTGTATATACATATATATATATATAATTCAGCCATAAAAAATGAGGAACCCATACCACTTTCAACAACATGGATGGATGGTCCTTAAAGGCATTATGATAAGTTAAATAAGTCAGAAAGAGAAAGGCAAATATTGCATGATCTCACTTATATGTGGAATCTAAAATACTTAAAAACAAAAAAACCCCCACCAAACTCAGAAAAAGAGATCACATTTTTGATTATCAGAAATGCAGCATGGGGTTAGGGGAAATTGGAGGAAGATGGTCAAAAGGTACAAACTTCCAGTTTTCAGATAAATAAGTACTAGGGATATAAGGTACAACATGATGACTATAATTAACACTACTGTATGATATTTAGGAAAGTTGTTAAGAGAGTAGATCCAAGATTTCTCATCACAAGCAGAATGTTTTTTGTATCTATATGAGAAGATGGATGTTAACTGAACCTATTGTGGTAATCATTTACCAATATATGTAAATCAAGCCATCATGCCATACACCTTAATCTTATAGTGATGTATATCAATTATTTCTCAATAAAAGTGGAAAAAATAAAAAGAAGCAAAGACAGACAATTTCCAATTCAACAGTACCTGCTCAGTGTAGATTATGGGCACAGCACAAGGATAAGTGATGAAATGTAAAACATTAAGTGCTATTCAATTTAACTGTGGTTATTATAATCATTGTTATAAAAATAAAAGCAGATAACATTTGTCCAGTTCCTAAGATATATAAAGGATTTTACATACTTTATCTCATTTCAACTTCCCAGTAAACATATGGACAGAGAATTCCATCTCCAATTATTAAAAATGGACACTGAGGTTCAGAAATATTAACACGTGCAAATTTAGAGAACAAATAACTAGTAGAGTCAGGAAATATATCCAGATCTATCTGCCTTTGCTGTATTTTGGTAACTTAGCATCCATTTTGCGTTCTGCTCACAGTCACTTGGCAATCCACCCCTCCTCCACTTGCCATCTGTACAGCAGGTGTGGGGCCTCCATGGGGAGAGCATGTGGTACAGGAGCAGCCTGTGATGGCTCATGATAGACTGGAATCAACAAGGTGCCATAGCACATGTGCTGGGACACCTGGGAAAGGAACTCACATCTTTCCTGAAGGATTTAAATCTGAGTTAAAGATAAGTTTTGCAAGTGCTAACATCATATGTAAACACAAGAAGAACTAGATGCAGACAAGATAGATGAAGAAACTGGTTCCTGTGGGGACATCTCTTGAGCCTCTTCCTGAATTGAGTGTAACACCACTCCTACTCCCATAGGATAACAGTTGCATGAGACAATTAATTCCATTATTAGTTAATCCAGTTTTTGTTTGGCTTTTCTGTTTCTTACAACTGAAGAGAAAACGACTAATACAGAGGCCTAAATTCTCTCTCGCAGTCACAGGCTATGTCTTCTACAACTGTGTGACCTCCTTCAAATATGCAGGGTACAACATTCTGGGGTCATTTTGTAAGGATGTTATTACATTTACTTTTCTTTCTTTTTTTTTTTTTAAACATCTTTATTGGAGTATAATTGCTTTACAATGTTGTGTTAGTTTCTGCTTTATAACAAAGTGAATCAGCTATCCATATACATACATCCCCATATCTCCTACATTTACTTTTCTTTCTTTTAACACTACACATAATTTTCCCTTTATGGAAATCTATACGGTCATGATTTTTCATTATATATATTCAGAGATCTTTTTAACAGACAATGCAAATTTGTTTTCCATTCTACCAGAGTAGGTTTTATTAAAAAGTATATATACTCTTCCAATTATTATGCTTTCACCCTTGCCTTCATACAGCCTGTTCTCAACATAACAACCAGAGTGATTTTATTTTGGAAAAACGGCAGCAAAAAGATACCACTTCACACCCACTAGGATGGCTATAATAAAAAGATAGACAATAACAAGTGTTGGTGAGGATGGGAGAAATTAGAACCCCCATACAGTAATGGTGGGAATGTAAAATGATGCAGATGCAGTGCGGTGGTTCTTCAAAAATTTAAATATGGAGTTACCATGTGACCCAACAATTCTACTCCTACGTGTATACTCAAAAGAACTGAAAAAAAGGTACTCAAACAAATACTTGTACATGAAGGTGGAAACAACTGATGAATGGATCAGCTGATGACTGGATAAATAAGATGCAGACTACACATATCGTGGAATATTATTCAGCCATAAAAGAAATGAAACACTGATATACACTACAAAGTGGATGAACCTTGAAAACATTATGCTAAGTGAAAGAAGCCATACACGAAAAGTCATATATTGTGTGATTCTACTGATATAAAATTTCTAGAACAGGTAAATCCATAGAGACAGAAAGCAGACTGGTGTTTTCCATGCCATGGAAGGATGGGGGATGACTGCTGAATAGGGAAAGGGTTTTCTTTTGGGGTTACAAAATATTTTGGAACTAGATAGAGGCGGCAGTTTTATAGCATTGTGAATGTAGTAAATGCCACTGAATTGTGGACTTTAAGACGGTTATTTTATATTATTTGGATTTTACCATTTTTTCTAAGTGGGGGAAAAATGGCAGTTCAAATCACTCATCCGGTCAAACCCTCTGATAACTTCCCAACCCATTTATGGTAAAACACAAAGGCATTACCATGCCCTGCAAAGAACCCACACAGTCTGCTCCTCTGTCACTTCTCTCTGGCCCTTGTGTTCTACTTTCTTCCTTTTTCATTTCACACCAGTCTCCTTGACATTCCTTAAATGCTCAGATATGCCCCCCCCACCCCTACTCCCAGGGCTTTTGAACTTGCTGTTCCCTCTTCCTGGAATGCTCTTCCTCCAGATGTCTGCATGACTCACTTCTTCCCCTCTTTTGAAACTCTGCTCAGCTGTTACTTTTAAAGTGAGTTTTTGGGGGTTTTTTTAACCAAAGAGTTTAAATTGTGTACCCTCACTCAGCCGGGGGAGTTGTCATCATCCATTACACTATATATTTTATATTTTATTTAATTCCATTCCAGAATGTAAAGTCCATGAGGACAGGACCTAAGCCAGTGGCTGGTACATTGTAGGCACTGTAGTCGTTCTACAAATACTGACTTCCATCTATCTCTGTGCTCCACGAATCACTCTGATTACAACAGTTAGGTGGAGAAAAAGGCAACTGTGTTATTTGCGTGACTCACCACTTGGGGTGAGTGGTTTTAGAGCTGGCAGTGAGGGCAGCACCTTCCTGGTCAGGGCTCAGGCAACAGCTACTTTGGTGGCCCAGTACTATAATGAGTTTTGAGAATCATTCCTAGAAGCTCAGAACAGAGTTTGTTTCTTCAGTCTTCCCAAACATTCTATCAGCTATTGAAGCCCCTTAAGGAATCCCTCGGTGCTTAATCTAGTAAGAATGTATGGATTCTGTTTCTTCAAATGAGAACCTTGACTGGTATAGTATGATACAGGTGAAGAAAATCCTGAAGTTAGTCTGCGTTCACTTTAATAAGCTGTCCTATTGTTCAATCAAGCAAATATCTAATATCTCAAGAGTGCTTACTTCTAAATATATATATACACACATATATATAATAGGTAAACATATGTATTTATATATAATACATACTAATTAGTAATAGCAAACAATAAATTATGTAGATATATATTATATAGATATAGATATAAAATTCGATGCAGAGACTTTCTGCTCCCAGCACCCTTTTTAAAACGTGTGCTAAATTTTTAAAACATCTACCCCAAAAATGAGTAATTTACTTGTTTCTGCTAGATCCCAGAATTCCATGAGCAGCACTATTTAGTTAGTTCCAAATATCCTTTTACTCCATTTCTGTACCAATCAACTGTTGTTGCTTAACCAGAACCATGGAATCTTGTTGGTGACAATAAGCAATTATTTATCACATGTCTCTGGGTCAGCTGGTTGGTGGCCAACTCAGCTAGAGAGAGACGGCCTGAGTGACCCCGCAACAAGCTGTAGGTCCGGCTGAGTTTGACTCCTCACTTAGGTCTGCTCCCTGTGAAGGAGCAACCATTCCCCAGTGAAAGATATTTTCATTTGATTGCAGAAGAGCCAGTGCAAATAGACAAGTCTTCTTAAGGCCTAGATTCAGAACTGGCCATGGTCACTTTTCCACATTCCACTGGCTAAAGCAAGTCTCATGCAATATACAAAGGCCAAGAAGTGGAAAGCACACTCCACGTGTTTTCGGAAGAATTGCACGGTTTCATGGCAAAGAGCAAGGATTTGGGAAGCCTAAAGACTCCATCTATCATACCATCTCTAGCTTTCGTATTTGGAGGCTCAGAGCAATCAGAAAGCAGGCTCTAATTTTATTATTAGTTCTATTAACATTACTTTTGAATAATTGGGGAGATAAATTTGATAGCTTTTGGTTTAAAAAATTAGCAATCAAAATACACTTAATAATGTAAGGCTTACTTTTTATAAATCATTTACATGTACATTGTAGGGAAGTTGATGGAAACTCCTGAATATCACCAGGGAGTCCATTTCCCTTTTGTTTAACGAAGGAATACCTTTACCGGGCACGTAGGTCGAGTCGAATTCTGAGTCTTTCAATTTCAGGAAGGCACAGAAGATGACCATAAATTTATAAAATATGACATTTTAATCAAGCCCCAAGCTCTTGGCTAATTATATTCTACTGCACTTAAAGGAAAAACAGGAGATGTCAGATTGGTGTAGAGATGAGCACAAAATTGTCCTTAGTACTTCACTGATCATTATGAATACCATGGTATCAAATTACCAGAAAAGAGAGAGTAGTAAATCCTTCATAAAGTCATATTTCCAATTTTCTTTTCAATTTCATTTTGGAGTAAATTTGGATACAGGTTTATTCAAAAGCTGACATTTCCTTTCAGTTCATCTTTTCTGTGCAAAGACATGTAGCATTGGAGACCATTAAGCTATGGAAGCATGAAATCAACTAGAAATTATTATTTTAATTTTAGGCACTTGTGCATAACTGGATGCACACTGTGCCAACTAAACCTTCATCAGGACTCTACCTAGTATTCTACATGCTAATGGCGCTTGAAGTTTGGAATGCAGATGTGTGGGCATGCAACCAAAGAGCTACACTCCAAATCAAGAGATTAGTTGCCTATCCCCAGAGAATTATCAGCTACTGAACTAAGAACTGAGGCAAAACATATGACACTCTTCTGTGGTCACTTGGCTTTTCTCCTCGGTGATGTAACTGAACTAACCTGACCTGGTTTTCTAAAGACATATTATATGAAATGCTCACAATGCACTGCTGTTCTATTAAGAGAAATTTCCCCTCACAAAAAAGCTAGTGATATTTACTATATCCAAACATGCAAAGGTAACTGACCAAAGGTACTAGCCATTCTTTCAGCTCAAGGTAGCAATAACTGAGTTTTTTACATCATTCTGTTCTACATTTTTTCCACAAAGTAATCTCCCTTTCCAATGAACTATTTGCTGATATAAGTAACAATTTAAAGGGAGTGAGTGGATGGTAAAGAGCAGAAAAGTTATTATGTATTTTATTACTTTTTTGCCTCCTGGAAAGAGGAGGGTCAGTGTGGACAGCAAGGAGAATTGATAGTAAAGTAAAATCACTGTGGCACTCACCACAAAGCACCTGTTAAAAGCAGGGCATGTTGGGACAAAGTGAGAGAGTAACACTGACATATATACACTACCAAATGTAAAATAGATAGCTAGTGGGAAGCAGCTGCATAACACAGGGAGATCAGCTCAGGTGCTTTGTGACCACCTAGAGGGGTGGGATAAGGAGGGTGGGAGGGAGATGCAAGAGGGAGGGGATATGGGGATAGATGTATGCATATAACTGATTCACTTTGTTATACAGCAGAAACTAACACATCATTGTAAAGCAATTATACTCCAATAAAGATGTTAAAAAATAAAAGCTGGGCATGTTTGTCTTCTTTAGACTTGTATTACATTTGCAAATGAAAAATATCACAGGACTAGAAAAGGCTTCAGAAGGTACCATGTCCATTCTTACATTCTCAGATCAGACCACAAAGAAACAAGCAAGGGAGTGATTAAGATTTGAATTGCAATTCTGTTTTTTTTTTTTCCTCCTACAATCTAAGAAGCCCTAGGTTTAAAGAAATCAAATCCTGGTGTTTTGTGTCACTTACTAACTGAATGTCTCAGAAAATCTGCATTTCTGATATCCTCAGCTTTATATCTAAAATCTGGTCACAAAGAAGATGGATTAAGAATATAAAATTATGAGATAATTATTTATCCCCCCCTTTTTTTCTTTCCAAGATAGGGATTCCGCTTAACTTCTTTTCTTAGGGATATTAAATGATAGAGAGAGAGAGAGAGAGAGAGGGCGAGGGATACATATATAGAGAGAGAGAAAGAGAAGAGATAGATAGGAAGAAAAAAACTTCTTTTTAAAATATTGCAATCAATAATTTTGAAAAAAAAAATCACTGTTCTTTCTTTAACCAACTGTAGTTCTTTGGATAGGAAATATATGTTCCAAAAAAGAAACTAACCCAAGAAAAATACATTTCCCAGCTCAAGGTTCTTAAAGATTGTGTGAATTTTTCCAAAGGTATCCATCTTGCTAAGACTTTTTCTGAATGATCTTATCTAGACAAATAAGAGACTGCAATGTTATGATTTTAGGTCCTCTAGAAAGGATGTTTAATGACCTTCTGCCTCATTTTTCAGCATTTAAAGTATCAGTTCTCAGCTGAATTAAATTAAAATTAGAATCCCATAAATTTTGCCAAGTAACAACAAAAGGATGTGTGACCATCCTGTTAATGATAGCATGCTTTGCTGAGTTACCATCGGAATTGAACTGACTGCTGTGGGATGTGCTACATTGAATTATAAAGGTGATTCTAAACCATAAACTTTTCCAAAGTTGTAACACACAGGACTATGAAAGTATATCTCCCAAGCTACAATTTGGGGAATTAAATCACATAGTTGCAGAATATCATTACAAATGTAATAGCAAAATAAGATTTTACTTTCATATCCTTGAATTCGCTGATTATACTTATTCACTTTTTTTCCTGGAATATGTCAGTTGTGTAGTTTTGTTTGTCTTAAAGTGTGTCAAGCTAGTATTTATTAACTTCTTTCAGTTTTAGATTTCTGTTGAATTTTTAAAGAAAAATTGTGCTTGTATTTTTGCCTAAGTGTTCAAATTTATTTATAATACTATTCATTATGAACTGGAAGCTATCTAAATCATGCTTAAGATTTTCAAATGCCTGATCTAAAATGGAAATTGCATTCAGAGACACAAGAGAGAATTACTGTGTTTTTTTTTTAAGTAATTTACTAAGCTAAGAAAACCCAACGACCAAAACCCTTGGATACACCCTGTAAACTTGATTTGTCAAATATCAGGGTAGTTTTCTATTTCCATTTGCAAATAAAAGATGTGGATCACAGTTAATCCTTGCTGTAATGACTGCATCCTTGACTTCATCAGTTATTAAAAAGCTAGGGAGAAAACCAAAGGCAGCAGTGAAAGGGGCTGGAATTATTTGGAAGAGATCTTCCATGCTATAGTTTTCAGATAAGGGCTGAATTATAAATGAACCTGTGAAACTTTGCAAGGTACTGCCTTTAACTTCCATGCTGTGCAGTATGCCTGTGCAGAGGAAAATCCCGTTTGAAGAGATTAGCAGAGGTGGTTTGTATGTGATCACAGCAGCTGAGATGATGTGTGACTCTTCCCTAGCTTAAAGTGGATTAGCAAGACTTAAAAGATGGAAAATTGTTTTGTATGAAGCTCACCATGCTTTTGGAAGCATAAATGAAATAGTCTTAGGAACTTAAATCTGATTTCTATTAGTTGGATATGGTGAAAACCCCCCTCTAAAAGTTTAAACAAAAAAGGGATTGTGGCTTGCCAATATTCACATTGGCTAATGATTGTTACACATTTGAAAACAGTTTCTTAGGATTTCTTTTTTAGGTTTTGGATTCATTTATGTGAATATCACTTTACATGTTTGGGGAGATAGTTCTGTGAAATAGAACATTGGGTAAGAAATAAAATCATCAAATTCTGCTCCCAACTAGCCATTGTCTATCTGGCTGGCCTTGGGTAAAACACTTACCTTTTCTTAGTTTTTGCATTCTTACCTATAATATGGGAAAATGTATACCCCACAGCCCTTAAAATTTTGCAGACTGTATCAATTGTACTGTGCATCTGAAACAGTTTTTAAAGCAATGAAGTATTCTTTAAGTTTTAGGTCTTAACTGTTTTTCATATCTTTGCTTGTAACTGTTGACAACTTCTATTATGATCACATAATAAACCTATGAATCAAAGTATTATTTCTCTGAAAACCCTCTATTTCATAACAAAGAGAGGAAGACTGAGGATACAGGACAAAGCAGATCATTGGGGTGGTTGAATATTGTTTTACTCCCCTTCTACCAGCAAAATTTATCATTCCGTCTCACCAGATAGTTTAGGTTGCCTGTAAGCTATCAGACCTCACTTCATTTTTCACAAATATAAGAAAATAAAAGTTATAGCACATGTTTAATAGTGACCCATGGACTATATATCTTTTCCAAAGAAAAAAACAGTGTCTTTAAAAGGCAAGAGAGCCCACAAAGGGCATATGTCTTTATTTTTATTTGGCCTCCAGATGTCCAGCATTTGGTGTTCTCTTTTTTTGTCAGTCTTTACCAAGAGCAAGATACTTTTCAGCAAACTATCAAAGTCGTTAAGATTATAAATATGAGTCAACCATCTGTTTTTATATCCTCTTTTTCTTCATTGACTTTTGACAGGTGCTTAGAGAAAGAAATATTTCAGAGCCCTGACGTTTTTGTAAAAAATAAAGAGGCCTATTGACCAAGTACTATGGCACTCTGGTAAAAGTTTAATCTCAGCTTCTA
This sequence comes from Balaenoptera acutorostrata, assembly GCF_949987535.1. Lineage (NCBI taxonomy): Eukaryota > Metazoa > Chordata > Mammalia > Artiodactyla > Balaenopteridae > Balaenoptera > Balaenoptera acutorostrata. Next base: position 16,426,144 of record NC_080073.1, read on the forward strand.
GAATTTGGAGAATCAAAAAACAGCACCTGGTCTGTTTGGTGATCACTTTACCAGCCACCGTGTTTCAACATAGAAGGAGAATCCTCAATTAAAAACAAAATCAAATAAAAAAACAAAACAGAATACACTGCAAAGACAGATGATCGCAAATAACAGCAAAAGTACACATTACTCAACCACGAACATTCCTCTAAAATTATAAACTTTGTGATCTGATTCAGATTTGTACCTTAGATATCTATACTGGTTATAAAGTGGAAACTATGAAGAATTCATATATTCGAAGTAGAGGAATGGTCACTGGAAGCATGGAATAAAATCTAAGCCAGAAAATTATACATACCACATTGATCCTTTTCAGTCACTATCTCAATTAGTGATTTAATCTCAGTAATTTTGTGTCCATTTTTCTGATGACAGACAGATATTTAGGGAGCTTAACAAACAGAAATTTGTTTGACTCTCAAACAAATTTGTTTGACTCTGAAATTTGACTCTCAAAAGTCTGAATCCAAAGACTATTTGGACTCCCATAGAATACATCATGATGAAACAAAGTAGTCGGCCATTTTTACCAATTAAAAAATAGCTTACAACTATCATTAATATTATAAACACATTTATGACATATTAAATGCAAACATATAAGACCATAACAAAAAAGCAGAATACTATAATGTGCATGTGTTATTCGTCAAATATTATAGTACAGTATATTATAGTATATAATATACTATGCATATAGTATAGTATAATCAAGCCTTTGCTGATGCAGCTTCCATCTAGTTGTGGACTTAAAGAAAGCCTATCTAGAATTATTGGATAACTGCTGTAAAGCCTACATCTTCAATGAGAAAAGTCATAACAATCTGAAAGATGAAGCTTTTGTAGTGGATATTTGAGTGAGGTCCAGCAATTCAAATGATACCTATTGCTAGGCATATCACCCACTAGACCAATGTAACTAGGCCCAATGCCTTTGTTCAAACTGGTGAGAATGAAGCAATCTCTTTTGCAACAGATTTGCACATGAGAGAATGGAAGCCTGTTTTAAATGACCACATGACTCTGATAATGATTTAGCAGATTTGAAAAATAAGAAAGAAACCAGGTAGTCTTTAGAGCACCTGGTTCCAGCCATGCCTAAAGACAGGAAATCTATTCCTAGGTTTTTGCATTAGATAAGTCAAATAAATTAACTTTTACATTTAAGATAGTCTGAATTGTGAGAGGATCCTTAAGTCCTTCAAAACATTAAGTTTAAGAATCTCTCATTAAAAAAAAAAAAAAAAAAAAAAAAAAAAAAAAAAGAATCTCTCATTAATAAGAACTGTTTAACAATGGAATGGATAAATGTAACAAATTGCTATTGGAAGCGAATGCCATGAAATAAATAAATTTGCTCTTGGGAGCAAATCTCAGATGATTTAAGGACAAACAATGTAAGACAGCAGGAAGAGCTTAGATACAATATATTGTCATGAAAATAGAAGCAAAAGAAAATACAAAAATATTTTTGAAAGAAAAGCAATGGGTGGGAGGAAGAAATAGATCAAAAATGATTATTTTTCCCCCACATTTAGTATTAAACACTTCATCTTTGTAGCTGAAAAGAATAGAACTAAAAGGGAAAAATACAAGGAGTAAACACGATAGCTGCCAGATCAGTGAAACTTCCCATCAAAACGATGACAATGTGTGCCATTCTAATATTGTGTAAAAAGTATTAAAATATAATCAACCTGTAGGCTAGCTCCAGATGGAGAGAACAGAACTGAATACACTGTACGATGTTTTCTCCCTTGCTCCCAAGCCCCTTGCTCAGTAGTTGTGGGTTCTCAGAATAATACCGTTGAGGACACACTGTTGACCAGCAAACGTTAGAGTGAAGCTATCCCATGCCATCATGGTCAAGATACATTGCAGACTAAATCTAAATCTGGCTGCCAACCCCCACTACACAAGCTTTTCACAAAGGTTAGGAAGCTACAAATTTAGAACTTCCTAAATGTACTCACCTCGAATCGTATTTATCTTACATTGGCACATCCATTCACCGATTTGGAACTTCACATTTATCTTCCAGGTTTTATCCTGTCATTTGCTAGTCCATTGATGCCCCATGGTAAACCTCAGAAACCCCAAATTCTTGATAGTTGTACACCAGGAAGGGAAACAGTTATTCTTCACTCTTGCCACTCAGTTAGAAACATTATTTACCAAAGGCTAAAACTGAAACTAAACATCTGAAGTCATGCTCACTAAATGGAAAAAAATCAGTCAATTAGTTGTGGAAAAAAAGAAAAATAATTATAAGCAAAAGAAAGGTCTTATCCAGATGGACATTTGAAAGCTATCCTGCCTCAAGATAAAAAATGTTTGCACTCTTGAAAATAACTTCTAATGTTATTTATCATCATTACCATATAATGATCCCAATAGCTTCATAGGAGCTCTGATTACTAGGCACTGCTTTGAGCATTTTACAGGTAGTAACCTGTTAAATCCTCACAACAACCCTATGGGGAAGTACTATGATTATTTCCAGTTTATAAAAGAGGAAACTGAGTTATAAACAGGTTATATGACTTGTTAATGGTCACACAGCTACACTCCCGGTTCTATAGCTAAACAGCTCTACCATTACTTGCAAGTACCAACAAACACTCTTGCAATAGGTCTCTGGGCTCTGTGGATTGAATCCATGTGTTTTATTCAATTAATTCTATGTTGTATGTACCCAGTGACCTTGATGGTACTAACTTGAATATACCCTTTGGGCTTAGAATTGTTTAAAAAAACTATAAGTTGGAGGCTAGTGTACCATATATTGAATCCCATCAAGTTAATTTAAATTAATATCTGAAACATCATTTATATGCAAAGGTTTTTGTTTATGTTTGTTTTTTCCTCTCATTAGCACCAGCCCCATTGAGCTTCTGAATACATCTCATTGTTTTTACAAATTACAGCCCTTGTCTATTTATGAAATCATTCTCCGTGTTGAAAGAAGATACATTCTCCAAAAAAGTTCATACTCAGAGTAGACTGAATATGTAGATTATGGGCAACTAACAATCACATGTCTGATAACTTATCCAGAATACAGACCTTTATGATGTTTTGAGCTGCCTTTACTTCTATTGGTTAAATTCCGTTGTTTATAGAGACATATAAATATGTGTATTTAATGCAAGCAAAGAAACATTGAGTTCCAAGCAAAAGATGCAGATTTTTTAATGATATTTATCAGTAAGCTGATGAGTCATCACTTAAATTTCAGTGTTTTCTGATTGAAACTGAACTGTTCTTTCTCTAAAAGCAGGTAGACAAAACTCATGCCTGCAGAAGGTTATCTGTTATAATGCAGGCACTGAATTATCAACTAATCGCATGTATAACTAGTGAGTATGACAATTTTTATTGAGGAGTCAACTGGTGCTTGAAAAATGCTTTCTTGTAATCATTCAATCAGTGTTTATTGAGTGCCTACTATGTGTCTGGTACTCAATCTAGGAGCAGGTGATACACCTGTGAACATAGACACAGCCAAGAGACAAACAAGAAACAAACAGGAGACTAATCCCCAAAAGCAGAGATTGTGTTAAATGTTAAGAAGATGCACTGGATTGAATAGTGTCCCCCCAAAATTCATGTTTGCTGAGAACCCCTGAATGGGTTCTCATTCGAATCAAGCTGCACCTAATTCAATCATACTGAATCAGGATGGGCCCCAAATCCAACACTACTGTTGCTTTGATAAAAAGAGGGAAATTTGGATAGAGACATGGACACATAGAGATGAGGTCATACGAAGACAGAACAGAGATTGGAATGATGTGCCCACCTGCCAGGGAATGTCAAGGAATGCCAACAACCTCCAGAAGCTAAGAAGAGTCAAGGAAGGGTCCTCCCCTGACTGTTCGAAGAGAGCCTGGCCCTGCCATCACTTGATTTGTGACTTTTACGTTCCAGAACTATGAGAGTACAAATTTCTGTTGTTTTCTGTAACTAAGCCACCAGTTAGTGGTACTTTTTTAAGACAGCTGTGGGAAACTAATACAAAAGCCCTGAAGGAAATAAACAGATGAGTATAACAGAAAACAGTGTGGCAGGAGCTATAGGACAGGGTGGTCAGGGAAGATGCATCTGCCAGAGGGTGACTTTTAAGGGGAGACTTGAAGTAGGAATCAGCTTGTAAAAAAGGCAGAGGGGAAAAACATGCCAGCCACAAGGAATAGCAAGAACAAAGGTCTAGAATCAGAAAAGAGCTGGAGGAACTAAAAGGAAGGCAGTGGGGGCTGGAGGAGAGACAAAGAGAGAGACCAAGAGATTGAGATGCACTGTTGCTGAGTCTAAGCTCATACTGTTCGCCACACAACAGGCCAAACCAAAAAGATGGTGGGCTCATGCCCCCAAAGGACCATCTTGCCCGAGTCAGAATTCAGTCTTCTTTTACACTAAAAGGGGAGGGAGTAAAGTCAAACATCTCCTGGTTCCGGTCAGACTCCAGAGGGGATGTGTTAATTTCTTCCTCCCTGCAGTCATTCACAGGTGGGTCTGGTCAGGATGTTCTCTGAGGGCTAAACAAAGGTATTTCAGCTTAATGCTCATTACCTGGAAGGCAGGGTTCCCAGATATGGGCCATTATGGATAATTTAAGCTTATAGGCAACATCCCTTTAGTGATTAACTTGTAATAGAATACAAAAGGTTCTTCCCTATTACAGCATGAAAAAAAGAGGTAGAAGAGGTGAACGTGACACAGCTGTTACCATTTCCTAGTCTCAAGGAGCACCCCCTCTAGTGAGGAGCAAACCCACATTACTGATAGCTCTGATTAATGATAGGAAGTAATAAAAGCTCTAAGGAATGTACAGCGTTCCCAGAGAGAAAGCAGTTTTTTCCTTCTCTGCGATTAGTGAAAGATTTGCTGACAAAATGCCATTTGTACTAGGTTTTAAACATACAAATACAATTTACGTATTATCTTAGGTCAGATTCCCTAAAAAAGAAAGGCTGAGATGAGGATTCTCATTCTAGAAATTCATTAAAGTAGTGCTTTCCGGAGAAAGGAAGAAGCTAAGTAAGGATGTGGTTTCAGGTGATGTCTAGCCACAGTCTGATTCCACAAGGGAGTGCAAATTGCATAGGAAATCTCTTTTGCCTGGAAGCAAATAGCTGAGCTTTTGTATCTCCTGTCCAAGTAGTCATTGGCTCTGGGTCAGCTGGGGGGCTTCATTCCCAAGCCCCTCCAAGGGAAGCAGCTTCTATGCCTAATGACAATACCGTGAACAAGGACGTGAATGAGAGCCTTTGGGCGCCACTCTTCTAAAAGGGATCCTGGAAATGTGAGCAGAGCAAAAGGGCATCAGCTAGAGATAGGCAGATATGAGCTGGTCAAAAGGAGTTAGAGTTATTTGAGCGGGAAGAATAATAAGGGCCAAGACCCTCCTATTCAAATCAACTCCAGCTCACTGACGTCACACAATAAATAAGGAAGGAACTGGCCAGACCCAGAATGGGAGTCTCTGTAGGGAATCTCTCCTAACTTTCCTCATCTCTGCATCACTGTAGCTATTACATTCAGCTTCTATTAAAGGATTACAGGAGAAAGAGTTTTGCTCCTTCCTGCTGGGTCTCAGAATGAGGAAATCAGTGACAAGATTTTTAAGTTCTAATGTTGACAGCAGATGCTGAATCAAATAACAGTGATTATTCCCAGACAAAACACCTACAAGAAGAAGAAGAGAAGGCAGGACACACTGTCTCTTTGTTACATCTCTGTCCCAAGAGACAGATGAATGATAAGTCATCCCATCCTTAGGGATTGCAATACTTTGTCCCAATTTCCCTTCAGTGAATCCTTGAATCTATTTTGTGCACTTAACTCATGGTCATTGAAATTTATTTACCATCCAGCAGACATCATCAATCCCAGGGAAGTGAGTTTCAGGAAAGTAAAGATAATTTCATTGAAGTGTTTTGCCACAGTAAGAATCTGAATAACATTAGTCCTGATATGAAACCAAGCTTGTAATATAATGAAATAAAAATAATGCCATTTTGTTTGAAGTTTTTAGCTTCCTGATTTATCAGTGTAGTCAAGGAAATATTGAAATAATTTTTCAGTAGAATGTATGATATATGTGTGCATATATATATATATACATACACACACATATATAATATATGCTGTTAGCAATGATAGGACGATAGGGCTAGTTCACTTCTTAGAGATAATGATGGAAATATGTTGATTATTAGCATGAATACTGGTTGTTCATTAAATCCAAGGGGACTTCTGGATCAATAGCACATTGAAAGAAAATCAGAATTAGGAGATTTGTTTCTTTTTTTTTTGGCCGCACTGCACAGCTTGGCTTGTGGGATCTCAGTTCCCCAACCAGGGACTGAACCCGCACCCTCAGCAGTGAAAGCGAGGAGTCCTAACCACTGGACCGCCAGGGAATTCCCAAGATTTATTTCTGAAAGTCACATTAACTGTTATTGTCTTCAATGCCTGCAAGGCATTATCTGTAACTATTTTTGCTCAAGTGATTTTTTTCCCCCATTTAATGGGAGGAAACTTTCAGGAGAAAGTTACTATTATTTTTGCATTAATATCAACACGGATCACTGTACTATCACTGTTGGCAGTTTTCAACTTCTAATAAATATTTTATAGTTATTTTTTATACAAGCAGTTATAAATAACTTCTTACAGTTAAAAACTTAACAAATTATTTTAGTTCATTTTGGAATGTTCTCCGGGATAAAAAATATGATTGATTATAAAGTTAGAGCTAACAAATGTTTTGCAAATGCATCCAGTTTTATTCTCTCTGTGTCTTTTTATGCTCCTAATCATTTGTAGATTACATGGAGATTTTAAATAGTTTGCTTCAGTTTCAAAAATTATTGAAGAGTACTAACTATTTCATATATTTCAGATGTATCATTATAAAAGTTATTTGGTGGGAGTATACCAAAATTTATATAATGAGTACATTTACAGACATAAAATACTTGCTCTGAAAAATAGGCTATTAATTCTATAACAGGCTACTAAAATTTAGCAATTTGGTAAATTACATTTACTCATTATTCAAATATGTAATTTATTTTCTTATTCTGTTCATAAAATGTAGTAGCACGAGTCAGATAAATATTATTTCTCATTTTTAGAGAAACATTGGGATTCTTTTATAGCTTTGCCCGTATTCTTTTTTAAATTCTTTAAAAAACATTTTTTTTTATTGAAGTATTGTTGATTTACAATGTTTCAGGTGTATGGCAAAGTGATTCAGTTATATATAATATTCTTTTACAGGTTCTTTTCCATTGTAGGTTATTACAAGATATTGAATATAGTTCCCTGTGCTATACAAAAGGACCTTGTTGCTTATCTGTTTTACATATAGTAGTGTATGTCTGTTAATCCCAAATTCCAAATTTAACCCTTCCCCTTTGGTAACCATAAGTTTATTTTCTATGTCTGTGAGTCTATTTCTGTTGGTAAATAAGTTCATTTGTATCATTTTTTGGATTCCACATATAAGTGATATAATATTTGTCTTTCTCTATCTGACTTACTTCATTTAGTACGATAATTTCTAGGTCCACCAGTGTTGCTGCAAATGGCATTATTTCTTTCTATTTTCTGGCTGAGTAATATTCCATATACATACATACATATATACACATTGCACATATATATATATATATCTCACATCTTCTTTATCCATTCATCTGTCATTGGACATTTAGGTTGCTTCCATGTCTTGGCTATTGTAAATAGTGCTGCTGTGAACGCCGGGGTGCATGTATCTTTTCAACTTAGAGTTTTCTGTGGATTCATGCCCAGGAATGAGATCTGTGGATCATACGGTAACTCTGTTTTTAGTTTTTTAAGGAACTTCCATACCGTTCTCCATAGTGGCTTCACCAACCCATGTGAGGTGATCCCTTATTGTGGTTTTGATTTGCATTTCTCTAATAATTAGTGATACTGAGTATCTTTTCATGTGTCTGTTGGCCATCTATATGTCTTCTATGGAGAAATGTCTATTTAAGTCTTCTTCCCACATTTTGATTGGAATGTTTGTTCTTCTGATATTAAACTGTATGAGCTGTTTGTATGCTTTGGAAATTAATCCCTTCTTGGTCACATCATTTGCAATATTTTCTCCCATCCCATAGGTGTCTTTGCTTTGCCCATATTCTCAAAGATCTTGTCAGCTCTAGCTATTCTGGCTGAACTAAAAATTACATTAGTTTAAATCCCTAAAATTCATAAGTGGTCTAGTCATGTAAACACTTAGATTGCAAGGGCCTATCTCTTAGGCAGTGTAAGAAAGTCTTTAATGAATATAACTATGCAAAAATTTTTCAGTTTAATTCTTATATTAAACAAATATTGATGAGTTTATTCAGCATCTGTTGAGAGCCAGAGTAACAGTTAAGATACTGGGACTAGAACCCTCAATTTCAGTTCAGTTCAGTACTCCATCACTTATTCATTCTGTCACCTTCCTCAAGGTATTTAAGTTCTCAACTTCAGCAACCTCATTCATTTTTTTTTTTTAAATTTTATTTATTTTTGGCTGCGTTGGGTCTTCGTTGCTGCCCGCAGGTTTTCTCTAGTTGCAGTGAGTGGAAGCTACTCTTCATTGTGGTGCGTGGGCTTTGCATTGCGGTGGCTTCTCTTGTTGCAGAGCACGGGCTCTAGGCACGCAGGCTTCAGTAATTGCAGCACACAGGCTCAGTAGTTGCGGCACGCGGACCCCAGAGCACGTGGGCTTTGGTAGTTGCAGTGCACAAGCTCAGTACTTGTGGCTTGCGGGGCTCTAGATCGTAGGCTCAGTTGTTGTGGCACATGGGCTTAGTTGCTCCGCAGCATGTGGGATCTTCCTGGACCAGGGATCGAACCCATGTCCCCTGCACTGGCACTGTCCCCTTAACCACTGTGCCACCAGGGAAGTCCCTCCTCATTCTTTAAGTTGAAGAAAATGATAGTGCCAAGTGTACATGGTTGTCATGGAGATTAAATAATATATTGTATATAAGGGATTTGGCCCAATGTTTGGCATATAATAAGTGCTCACTTAATGTTGGCCATTATTACAGAGTTTAGCCAGTGTCTAAGTGCAGAACAATAAAAATATTTGTCTCAGTTAACAATCATGAGAATGTGCATAAGTTAATACCTTGAAAATATAAATTATCATTTTCTAGTTAATATAGTATAACAAAATAGAAATGATTCAAAATTTAAATAGCTTACTCCATCCAGAACAATAACTTGTTTATTTTTCAAGTATCTTAATCTGTACATCTCATATAGTCTTTTCTTGAGACAATTACTTTAACACCTTCATAAATATCCTGACATACCTTAGATAAAACCTATATTCTCATATTCACCCATTATATTAGGACTTGAAATTATCTATAATCATGGATTTTATACATTAAACTTTTTAGTAAAGTATAACAAACATACAGAAAATGGACACAGTGATGAGTTTTAAACTCATTAATTTTTCTGCAGAATAAAAACCCCCACGTAACTACCATTCAGATCAAGAAACAGAATTTTACTAGCACCTCAGTAGCTCTTACCACACCACCTCCTGGTCAGTAGCCCCTTAAATTTAATCACTATTCTAACTCCTATTAGTTTTGCATATTTTTCAAATTTACATAACTGGAAGTACACAGTATGTACTCTTTTGTTTTTGGCTTCTCTTGCTTATTGTTATGCTCATGAGATGCATCCACTTTTGTTTTCTTCATTTTCATCATGGGTAATAATTCATTGCATGAATCCATCATGATTTATTTATTCACTTGATGAAAATTTGGGCTGTTTTCTGAACGTAGCTAGTATGATAATGCTGCAATGAACATTCTTATACATATTTACTAGGGGACATAGGTATGTACTTCTTTTGGGTTTATACCTAGGAGTGGAATTCATGAGTCAGAGGGTCTTGGGAAATTCCTGAGTCAAACTGCATCTATTTAGCTTAAGCACATACTGTCAAAAGGAAAACATTTTGACAGAAATGGGACTTAGTGCTATTACCCATTTTATTGATTGGAAGACAATGACTCGTGGTTAAGGGACTTGTCAGTGGATCTAAGAAGTACCAGTCATAAATGTGGGAGTAAAAGCAGATCAAATACCCACTGTGTGCAAGACATGTTGCTCAGTGTTATGGATAAAACGGTAAGAGAAAGGAGCCATGACGTCTGCTTTCATGGGACACAAAATATAGTACAGGAGACAAATGTATCAATAAAATGAAAAGTCACACTGACAGGTTTATAATTATAGACAAGTTGAGTGATTTGAATAAAAGAAACATGATCCTAGGACATCATATAACACATAATATCATTTGTTCTAAACTAGGAGTTCACAGAAGTCTTCCCTCAGGAAGTATGTTGAAGCTAATTTTCAAGGAACGTATAATAGTCAAGCAGGAAAAGAGGAGGCAGAAGGGCCTTCCGAACATAAGAAACTGTACGTGCACAGAACCCATGTGGGGGAAGAGAACGGCTCTTAGGACAAGACCTGGGGAGGGGGTAGTGAGCAGGGAGTCTGCAGAGACAGGCAGTGATAATAACACACTTGGCCTTTAGCCACTGTTAAGGATTTGGATTGTTTCCTGAGAATAAGAAGTCATGGAAAGATTTAAATGTGGGAATGGGGAGAGGTATGGAAAAGATCATGCTGGCTGCTATGTCGAAAATAGACCAGACAAGGGCCAGCATGAGTGCAGGGTACATAATCACAGAAGAGATGATACTATTTCAGACAAGGGTGAGGCAGTGGAGACGATGAGAAGCTGACTGATTACAGTGGTATATGTAAAACCAACAGCACTTGGTAAGGGAATGGATGGGGGCTATGCAAATAAAAAACACATCCAGAATGAGTCCTAGGTTTCTGGTTTGCTCAGCTGGATAGATAGGTAACTGGTTAATCCTGGGAATAAAATCATCCTAGCTGTTCATGTTGCTAAATCTAATATAGCTTTTTTTAAAAAAAATTACATTTAAATCCTGGAATTAAATCCAAGAACAAATTGACTGAACTGTTTTTTGTCACCTTTGGAAATGCTCATTCTCCTTCTGACACGGCCTCAGATGCTGCCAGCAGCTTTCTGTCCCTGGCATCAAATCTTCAGTATTTTTAAAGCTATTGATTGTGGATTTCAGCAAGAAACATAATTTTGGAGGTGTTTAAAGATAGTATCTGTTGTACGTGCATATGAAGTAGATCAATGGTAATCACCCACTTGCTATCTACTGTTCAGTTTGAATGCTTCTGAGATATTGTTATGAATTTCTTCTCATTTTATCTCCTACCATTAAACACACTCTATGAATTTGTTCTGAGTTTAGTTTATTATTATAAACCTAATGAAAACATTTCATCTACATAGAGCTGTCACAGAGATGTCTATGAGTGTTTTGTTTCAATATAACTGTAGGTAAGAAGTACTTAACTGGATATATCTTCATAAGCAAAAATGTCTCTAAATTATATATCTGCAATTTGGGATTCGTTTAGTACACACCTTGTCATATTTAAGCTGTGAGTAATTCATATATTGTTCTAGTCAGAAATTATGTCTTAGATGACTAAAGAGTGTTTTTTAAAACCTAGAAAGTATTGAGAAAAGAGTTAAGCGTATATTTTTATTTTCCTCTCCCTAACTCCATTTTTTATTTTAAATTAATTCTGCATATCACTGCCACATTAATTTTTCTAAAAATACATTTTGCATCACATCACTGAATTACTTAGGGATAAAAGATGCTTCCCTATTACGTACTACATGAGACTGTTTCACATTTTAGGTCTTCCATAAACTTTTCTTACCCTAAAAACACCAATTCATTTCTCTCTCCTTCTCAGAATGCTGGGTCTACCATATTCAACCAACCTTCTTTGTCTCTGTTAACCTTTGAAGCTTGAACTTTTGTACATTGCTCCCTCCCACCCTTACCAGGTCCTGAAAAAGCCAAAAGGCCAGAACCTCTCCAAATACTACCCATACCTCAAAGATAAGATTAAATCTAACTTCCATTAAACCTTTCATCATTATTCCAGCTCACAGTGATCATTCATTTTTTAGTTACCTCAGTTACACACACAATTAGTGCTAGTTGGCTTAAGCAATTAATGAATTGGTTTGTAGGATGATATTTATCATTAATAGATACTATATTCTCTAAAGGAAAGGACCTTTGTTTATATATTTATGTGTCTGTATCACAGTGCTGCCCATATAGGGTCTCAATAAAGAGATGCTAAATTGATTACTTGATTGATTGATTAGAACACTCTGAGCTGTTTATTAAACATAATCCAGTAATTTTTGTACATTATTATTTTCAAAGTTATAAGTACCCAGGGGGTAGAAAACATTCCATTTATGTCCAATCTTTCCTTGTAATTTTGCGGCAATTGGAGAGAAAGCCAAAAATGAAACCTAAAATGAAAGTAACTGAACCATTTGGAAATTCAAAGTTATTGAAAGAAAAAGCTGCAGAGATTAGTCACACTCTTACTGCAATTCTGAAGCAGCATATGGCTGAATATTTCCTCATGAAGTTTGTTCACTGAACTCTGTAAGTGAATATAAGCACCACAAATGCACATCAAGATATCATCCAAAAATTGCCAGTAACAAGTGTAGGAACATGTACAACTCGAACTTTTCAAAACTGAGTATCAATTTGGGAATGTGTATGCATAAATATATGTGATGTGCATCTTAGAAAGTGTTATATTTGATCAATTTACATGAGATAGCCATCTATATAATATATTCATTTATTGTTCAGTAATTATGTATTGAGCACCTGCCATGTGACAGGAAATATACTAGTTGCTAACGATACAAAAGTGACCAAGAACAAAAGACATGAACTCTGGTATGATGGAGTTTACACTACAGATGTACAGAAAGATAAATACTAAGGAAGCACATACAAAAAGGATAAATCTGGATTATTTCATTTATAGGAAATAAACAAGTGTCATTGTAGAAAATGACAAGCAGAACCTGCAGAAGGGCCTCTCTGAGGAAATGAAATTTAACTTGGTCCCTGAAGGATGAGAAGGAGCTAGCTGTGCAAAGACACCAATTTATTATTTTCTTTACTAAATATGTTAGTAGTAGTTAGAGTGAGACATGAAGCAAAAATTTTATTTTATGAGATCTTAACTTGTTCTTATGGTCCCAGATCAAAGTCTGCTCAACAAAGAGATTCTATGATATAGGCAACTGATTGTATGTTGATTTCAAAGTAATTATAGTTATAATTTCGAGAAGAAATATAATAGAAGATTTTAAGAACAAGAGTATAAATCATTATCCTCATAATTCTCTTTTCTACTCAAATGGAAATACTTTTCAGTTCCTTCTGACATGCACCTTATTTTTCTAAAAATGACCTAATGATTAAAGAATTACACTAATGTGTAATAAGATTTATCGAAAACAACCAGGCTTGGAATGAAGGTGTTTGTATTCTGGTTCAATCTTTATCATTCAATGGCTGTTGCCTCTCAAAAAACTCAATTCTTCTTGAAAGAACTGAATCACTTCCCTGATACAATGAAGGCCTTTATCCTCTGAAGTTTCCTACCCACGTTCCTGAAGATCATAGAATTTCATAGAATGCCTCAGTGACTACCCAGGTGGGGAAGGAGAGAGGGAATAAAAAGGATATTGGAGCAGGAAGAGCTTTATGTCTCTTTCTCCTACTTCAATACATATAAATAATGCATAAGTTCTGATGTTATGTATTTTACATTTTGGGATGTCAAATGAGCTTTAACAGAAGAATGGGTTCTGTCTCTAAAATGATGTTGTAAACCATTGGATTAGTTGATTTGAAGACTCCATCTTCAAACAGCAAGTTTAAGAATCCACGTTCTAGGACTTCCCTAGTGGTGCAGTGGTTAAGAATCCACCTGCCAATGCAGGGGACACAGGTTCGAGCCCTGGTCCGGGAAGATCCCACATGCCATGGAGCAACTAAGCCTGTGCGTCACAACTGCTGAGCCTGCGCTCTAGAGCCTGCAAGGCACAACTACTGAGCATGAGTGCCACAACTACTGAAGCCCGCACGCCTAGAGCCTGTGCTCCGCAACAAGAGAAGCCACTGCAACGAGAAGCCCATACACCACAGTGAAGAGTAGACCCTGCTCGCCGCAACTAGAGAAAGCCCGTGTGCAGCAACAAAGACCCAGCACAGCCAAAATTAAAAAAAAAAAAAAAAAAAGAATCCATGTTCTTCAAAACTAAGATTAAAAGTATCATTTTCTTATGATGAAATAAAAATAAACTGGTAATGATAATCTCCAGATGTTCTAGCATGACTAGTTTAAATCCCTGGTTAAATTATTTTATTTAAATCATTAGTTTAAATCACTTTTTTTTTAAATTTATTTATTTATTTATGGCTGTGTTGGGTCTTCGTTTCTGTGCGAGGGCTTTCTCTAGTTGTGGCAAGTGGGGGCCACTCTTCATTGCGGTGCGCGGGCCTGTCACTATCGCGACCTCTCTTGTTGCGGAGCACAGGCTCCAGACGCACAGGCTCAGTAGTTGTGGCTCACGGGCATAGTTGCTCCGCGGCATGTGGAATCTTCCCAGACCAGGGCTCGAACCCGTGTACCCTGCATTGGCAGGCAGATTCTTAACCACTGCGCCACCAGGGAAGCCCTTAAATCACTTTTAAATAAATAAATTTATCTGAAAAAAATGGGAACATAAAGGTAGAGAAAGTTCAAGGCACAAACGATTGCATACGTGAACCGAGTTTTGCTTCCCCCCAAGGCATTTGTGCACCATGTACCAGCTACTTCCATGCATCTTTGCCATCCTAGGTATTCTTCAAGTCACCGCTACCTTCAGCCACCTCCTCAGAACACAATATTGACCTTAAACAGAAATGAAACTTAAGACGTTTACCTTGCCATTTCTATTCTTACATTTTAAAGGCTCACTCAGATGAACTGTATGGTTATTTTTGTGACAGTAAAGGCAGGTAGAAATTGCGACTAAAATTTTAAAACATTGTATTTGGCCATTCATACGATGAATGAAATCCAATGACCAAGTTTTGCATAGATTCCATGAGAATTCACTTCTTCATCAGGTATACTATAGCAGAAAAGAGCAGAAATGTGGCTCTTTCTGGCTGGTGAGCTTCTGTCAGAAACAATGGCAACAATTTGAAAGGAAACCATTTTATAGCAATGAAGCATTTTTACCAATATTAAAAATATATACATATTTCCAATAAAATCCTTGTAAAGCAAGATCTAATAGTGTTTTTTAAATAAAGCCAGTTTCATTCATACAAGGTATCTGCTGTGAAGAGTGTCTTATTGTTACATAACATTGAAAAAGAATTAAGATACATAGGAAAGAAAATAGGAATTGTTTATCTTTAAAAACAGAATTACTAAAAATGTTTTATGCCAACTTATTCTCTGGGAAATATAGAAAAGGTGCATTTTTCTCTCTACCTCAGGTGATAAAATGTTTGTCTAAAAAATAAGAAGTGTTTTCATATTTCACATGGATCCTTAAGAAACATCCTTTCTTCAAGTGATTTTTTTCCCTGTTGGCTTTAATTAAGTTTAGAATAGTGCATCTAGATACTAAAAAATGAATGCAAATCGAATTACTGTCTAGACCAACAAGTTCTAATATTTCCCCTTACAGCTGTATTCTGCTTTCAATGTGTTCATGAAAAGTTTCTCTTAAATCAAGTTTCTGATAATCGATCACACTTCAAAAGCACTAGGAGAATTTGTTATTTAAAGGACTCTCCGTTAACAGTGAACTGCACAACTAGTAATCCTTGGAGGTAACACACAATCTGCTTTAACTATTGTAGAAATCTGTCTTTACATCTGTTAGATATGCTTTAAGTGTAGAGCACCTGGGCAGTGCAAATGGCTCAAACACCTCCCAGTGTTAGCTAGGAAGATGGTGTCAGTTAAAATTGTAAGAGGGTTATTCACTCGTACCCTTACCACAAGCACCATCGCTCACCAAAACAGTCCAAGGCACCTATCTGCTGCTAGTGTTCTCCAGCCAAAGCCCACCAGTGTTACAGCTGTAGGTGAACAAGTTAGGTTTATTATCCACAGCAGTGAGAGACAACACTTGCCATGGGAACCGTGGGATGACTCAGTAAGAGAGTGTTAGAAAACACTATATTATTGTTATAGAATTTGGGATCCTGTTAAGTGATCTGGGGGAGAGTTTAAGGATGTGGGGCTCTGCTCTGGACTGGATATTCTCAGGAGGTGGGGTAATTCTATGAATGGATATATTAATAAATCTTATCTAGAAGAAGGGAAGACTAAATCCTTCAGCTCTAAAGCAACAGTCACACATACCATATGGGAGAATGAAGTGTTTGGTGTTTCATGGTTTAGACAATGTTCATGTTTAGTCCGTGTTCAGGTGTGATTACACACTGGTCTTATTTTTGTCTTGATCCATCATGCTCATGGAGTTGCCGTGTCTGATGTTGATGTTCTCTAAATCAGTTTATGTTCAACAGGGGAACTCCAAGGCATGACTGTGAGCATCAGATCAGCCTGCAGCAATACCAGGTTCTAGCTGCATGTCAGGGGCTAGAATTCTTTCTCAGTGTAAATGTGTTCAGACTTTAGTTTGTTGTTATTTGTTGTCTCATAATCATGCTTATTTTAAAGAAGCTTATGTTTACTCCTCCAGAGTCATCTTAAGTAGATGACTTTTCACAATGAATTCTTCTCTAATCATTCACTTCTTCCTCATTCTTAAAGTCAACCAATAAGAAAGGCATTTGCATTGTCAAGTCCTTTTTTTAAATTATAAATAACTCTGGAAACTTTATAGTCAAACTGTCATTTGTATCTTTTATATATAAATATGTAAAGATGTACTTTTTTCCTAATCAGAGAGCCAAAGAAATCAGAAATTTAGATGTCTTGATAGAAATGGAAAACTTCTATACTCCTTTTAATAACATTTTTAGTTTCTATTATCTACACTTGTAACATTGTAAAGCCATTCACAGTTGGTGTTTCTCCACTGTGGAACCCTGCTAAAGGTTTTTCTTAAGATTTTCCATTTCTGGTTCCAGCCAAACTTAATCACCTAGTGGACTTGGTAATCAGTCACCTGTATTAACTGAATCCAGCAACATAGTGTATCTAAAAGCAAGGACACTTATCTCTCACAATCAAGCATTGAAACACTAGAGGATCACACCAGAGAACTCAAAAGAGAGTGAGCAGAATGAAATGTTGGTGCTTTAGTCAGAGAGAAAAAAATAGGAGACAGCAGAAGCAATGATAGTTGTCTCAAGCAGTTGCAGTAGTGTCTTCATTTCTGTTGCTCCAAGGAGCAAAATCCATATGACAATATTTTAATTACACAATGTGTAGAATTCTTGCATTGGGAATTGGACTGGTGAGCTTAAATGCCTGTCCAACCTAAGACTTTGGGTTATGGTCTGCAAACACAGATAGTGCCTGGTTTACGGCACCATTATCCTAAGCCGTTTGGGCACTCAACTGTGACAAACATTTGCCAGGTGCCAGGCATTGTGCTAAATGCCAGTGGTGTAGTAGAGACCACAACAGACAAAGTATCTGTCCTCATGAAACCTATTTTATAACAGACAGGCAACCAACTCTACAGAGGTCAACATATACATTAACACAATTTAAGTATAGATTGTGATAAGAAGGTGGTTTAAGAAGAGGGGAAGACTAATCTGATTTTAATAATATTTAAACCTTAACTTTGGATGGTTAGATAATGGGTTAATGAGGTAACAGGCAAATTTTCCTATTCCTGGTTTTTTTCTTGGCTTATGTTTTGACTTTTAACTTTGATTCCCAAATATAGATCATTACCATTGGGATGACTGCGTAGAAGAATATAGAGAAATCAATGTAAACAAATCTTTATGATTAAAAAAATTAGATACCAAATCTGTTGAAAAATTGTTTGATTTAGACCATCAGCAACATCTAATTCAGCACAAATATGGATCACAGACCATGATATCACCCGCTCAGAGTATTTTGTTTCTTATTCAAGAATTTTTTTTCTGTTTCTTGGCAGAGAACTTATACTGATAATAATTGTGTTTATCTCTGGTTTCTTAAAGATTTCATTCCATGGAACACCAAGCAAATGGCCTACCACATCTTTATATGATCTTAAATATGATACTTGCACCCGAAGTATAAAAGCAACTAAGCAAATTCCATATCACAAACTAGCACAGGTAGTTGAATAAAGCAGAAGTGAATGGATAAATCCTATTTTAATAAGGTTCACAAATCCTTCACTTAAATAGAAGAGAAAAATAAAAAGAGCGAGGAAAATTTATATATGATTTCTCAGCAGCACATAGAAACTACTGTGAAACTGATAAAATGGGAGATTTCGACCTATGAAAACAAGATTCAACAACAACAAAAAGCAGCAAGATTCAACCAGAAAATCTCTGTGTTGCTTTAAATAAAACCCATTAGGATGAGGTGGGATTGTCCCATGAGTCAACCTAAGCCAAAAGCTTATGTTTAAATACCAACCATAAAAAACATTGTGCAATTGGAAGAATTCTGCTTCTCATGATGAAGCACATTACTGACAGCTTCAAAGGTCCATAGATTTCCGTCATGTAAGCAACATATAAATGTTTTTTTCTTTGGTTTGTTTTGAAATTTCATGACCCGATTGGGCTTTTGGAGAATAAGTAGTATCAAAAGAAACTGTTGACTTGAATTCTCATTATTCAAGCATTTGAATAGTTATCACTTATTTATCTCCCACAA
This sequence comes from Balaenoptera acutorostrata, assembly GCF_949987535.1. Lineage (NCBI taxonomy): Eukaryota > Metazoa > Chordata > Mammalia > Artiodactyla > Balaenopteridae > Balaenoptera > Balaenoptera acutorostrata. Next base: position 16,445,026 of record NC_080073.1, read on the forward strand.
CAAATCTAGATGAAAGGAATTGAATTTGAGGCTAATCCATGTATCTTAACTACATACGTTGAATATTTTCATCTCAATATATTATATATCCAAGTAGTCTCACCTGCAAGATGAGTATAAATGAGGATCAAACATAATTTTATCTACTAAAATGTGTCCTTCCAATTGAAATATCTGCAGCCAAACCAGTTCACTTTTGATTTATGTGAGTTTCTTTCTCTTCATTCTAAGAACATATAATTTTCATATAAAGTTCTTTTTTAAAAGTTTTCATTACTTTATTCCAATTTATCAATCTCTATAAATTTCTGTTGACTTTCTCTGCATTCATGTATATAATTCACATCAGAGGATATTTTTTTCTCATTTATGTGACATTAAAAATATACAGTGATCTTTGTTTGAAAAACATTAAGATATATTAATGTGAGCATGTCCCTAGTCCATCTCATGTGATCCTGAGAGCAGTGAGCTTACTTATTGTTAAATCCATAGAAATCAACTTTCAAAACTGTCCTTCTGCAAATGAAGTGAGAGTTGATTTAGAGAGGTTCATGTCTGAGTTACTGACATTTTTTTTTTAACATCTTTATTGGAGTATAAATGCTTTAAAATGTTATGTTAGTTTCTGCTGTATAACAGAGTGAATCAGCTATACGTATACATTTATCCCCATATCCCCTCCCTCTTCTGTCTCCCTGCCACCTTCCCTATCCCACCCATCTAGGTGGTGACAAAGCACTGAGCTGATCTCCCTGTGCTATGCAGCTGCTTCCCACTAGCTATCTATTTTACATTAGGTAGTGTATATATGTCAATGCTACTCTCTCACTTTGTCCAGCTTACCCTTCCCCCTCCCCATGTCCTCAAGTCTATTCTCTATGTCTGTGTCTCTATTCATGTCCTGCCCTTAGGTTCTTCAGAACCTTTTTTTTTTTTTTTTAGATTCCATATATATGTGTTAGCATACGGTATTTGTTTTTCTCTTTCTGGCTTACTTCACTCTGTATGACAGACTCTAGGTCCATCTACTTTACTACAATTAGCTCAATTTTGTTTCTTTTTATGGACGAGTAATATTCCATTGTATATATGTGCCACATCTTCTTTATCCATTCATCTGTTGATGGACACTTAGGTTGCTTCCATGTCCTGGCTATTGTAAATAGCGCTGCAATGAACATTGTGGTACATGACTCTTTTTGAATTATGGTTTTCTCAGGGTATATGCCCAGCAGTGGTATTGCTAGGTCGTATGGTAGTTCTATCTTTAGTTTTCTAAGGAACCTCCACACTGTTCTCCATAGTGGCTTTATCAATTTACATTCCGACTAACAGTGCAAGAGGGTTCCCTTTTCTCCACACTCTCTCCAGCACTTATTGTTTGTAGATTTTTTGATGACGGCCATTCTGACCAGTGTGACGTGATACCTCATTGTAGTTTTGATTTGAATTTCTCTAATGATTAATGATGTTGAGCATTCTTTCATTTGTTTGTTGGCAATCTGTGTGTCTTCTTTGGAGAAATATCTATTTAGGTCTTCTGCCCATTTTTGGATTGGGTTGTTTGGTTTTTTTTGATATTGAGCTGCATGAGCTGCTTGTATATTTTGGAGATTAATCCTTTGTCAGCTGCTTTGTTTGCAAATATTTTCTCCCATTTTGAGGGTTGTCTTTTGGTCTTATTTATGGTTTGCTTTGCTGTGCAAAAGCTTTTAAGTTTCAATAGGTCACATTTGTTTATTTTTGTTTTCATTTCCATTTCTCTAGGAGGTGGGTCAAAAAGGATCATGCTGTGATTTATGTCACAGAGTGTTCTAAGTGTTCTTAGTGTTTTCCTCTAAGAGTTTGATAGTGTCTGGCCATACATTTAGGTCTTTAATCCATTTTGAGTTTATTTTTGTGTATGGTGTTAGGGAGTGTTCTAATTTCATTCTTTTACATGTAGCTGTCCAGTTTTCCCAGCACCACCTATTGAAGAGGCTGTCTTTTCTCCATTGCATATTCTTGCCTCCTTTATCAAAGATAAGGTGAGCATATGTGCGTGGGTTTATCTCTGGGCTTTCTATCCTGTTCCATTGATCTATACTTCTGTTTTTGTGCCAGTACCATACTTTCTTGATTACTGTAGCTTTGTAGTATAGTCTGAAGTCAGGGAGCCTGATTCCTCCAGCTCTGTTTTTCTTTCTCTGTTTTTCTTGCTTAGGCTGTTCGGGGTCTTTTGTGTTTCCATACAAATTGTGAAATATTTTGTTTTAGTTCTGTGAAAAATGCCATTGGTAGTTTGATAGGGATTGCATTGAATCTGTAGATTGTTTGGGTAGTAGAGTCATTTTCACAATGTTGATTCTTCCAATCCAAGAACATGGTATATCTCTCCATGAATTTGTATCATCTTTAATTTCTTTCATCAGTGTCTTATAGTTTTCTGCATACAGGTCTTTTGTCCCCTTGGGTAGGTTTATTCCTAGGTATTTTATTTTTTTTTGTTACAATGGTAAATGGGAGTGTTTCCTTAATTTCTCTTTCAGATTTTTCATCATTATAGGAATGCAAGAGATTTCTGTGCATTAATTTTGTATCCTGCTACTTTACCGAATTCATTGATTAGCTCTAGTAGTTTTCTGGTAGTGTCTTTAGGATTCTCTATGTATAGTATCATGTCATCTGCAAACAGTGACAGCTTTACTTCTTCTTTTCCAATTTGGATTCCTTTTATTTCTTTTTCTTCTCTGATTGCTGTGGCTAAAACTTCCAAAACTATGTTGAATAATAGTGGTGAGAGTGGACAACCTTGTCTTGTTTCTGATCTTAGAGGAAATGGTTTCTTTTTTCACCATTGACAATGATGTGGGCTATGGTTTTGTCATATATGGTCTTTATTATGTTAAGGTAAGTTCCCTCTATGCCCACTTTCTGGAGGGTTTTTATCGAATTTTATCGATAGCTTTGCTCCATCTATTGAGATGATCATATGGTTTTTCTCCTTCAGTTTGTTAATATGATTTATCACATTGATTGATTTGTGTATATTGAAGCATCCTTGCAGTCCTGAGATAAACCCCAGTTGATTATGGTGTATGATCCTTTTAATGTGCTGTTCAATTCTGTTTGCTAGTATTTTGTTGAGAATTTTTGCATCTATGTTCATCAGTGATATTGGCCTGTAGTTTTCTTTCTTTGTGACATCTTTGTCTGGTTATTGTATCAGGGTGATGGTGGCCTCGTAGAATGAGTTTGGGAGTGTTCCTTTCTCTGCTATATTTTTGAAGAATTTGAGAAGGATAGGTGTTAGCTCTTCTCTAAATGTTGGATAGAATTCGCCTGTGAAGCCATCTGGTCCTGAGCTTTTGTTTGTTGGAAGATTTTTTTTTTTTATTATTTATTTTTGGCTGTGTTAGGTCTTCGTTTCTGTGCGAGGGCTTTCTCTAGTTGCGGCAAGTGGGGGCCACTCTTCATCGTGGTGCGCGGGCCTCTCACTATCGTGGCCTCTCTTGTTGCAGAGCACAGGCTCCAGACGCGCAGGCTCAGTTGTTGTGGCTCACGGGCCCAGTTGCTTCGCGGCATGTGGGATCTTCCCAGACCAGGGCTCGAACCCGTGTCCCCTGCATTGGCAGGCAGATTCTCAACCATTGCGCCACCAGGGAAGCCCTTTTGGAAGATTTTTAATCAGAGTTTCAATTTCAGTACTTGTGATTGGTCTGTTTATATTTTCTATTTCTTCCTGGTTCAGTCTTGGAAGGTTGTGCTTTTCTAAGAATTTGTCCATTTCTTCCAGGTTGTCCATTTTATTGGCATAAAGTTGCTTGTAGTAATCTCTCATGATCCTTTGTATTTCTGCAGTGTCAGTTGTTACTTCTCCTTTTTCATTTCTAATTCTGTTGATTTCAGTCTCCTCCCTTTTTTTCTTGATGAGTCTGGCTAATGGCTTATCAATTTTGTTTATCTTCTCAAAGAACCAGATTTTAGTTTTATTGATCTTTGCTATCATTTCCTTCTTTTTTTTTCTTTTATTTCTGATCTGATATTTATGATTTCTTTCCTTCTGCTAACTTTGGGGTTTTTTTGTTCTTCTTTCTCTAATTGCTTTACCTGTAAGGTTAGGTTGTTTATTTGAGATTTTTCTTGTTTCTTGAGGTAGGATTGTATTGCTATAAACTTCCCTCTTAGTATTGCTTTTGCTGCATCCCGTTGGTTTTGGGTCATTGTGTTTTCATTGTCATTTGTTTCTATGTATTTTTTGACTTCCTCTTTGATTTCTTCAGTGATCTCTTGGTTATTTAGTAGCATATTGTTTAGCCTCCATGTGTTTGTATTTTTTACAGTTTTTTTCCTGTAATTGATATCTAGTCTCATAGCGTTGTGGTCGGAAAAGATACTTGATACGATTTCAATTTTCTTAAATTCACCAAGGCTTGATTTGTGACCCAAGATATGATCTATCCTGGAGAATGTTCCATGAGCACTTGAGAAGAAAGTGTATTCTGTTGTTTTTGGATGGAATGTCCTGTAAATATCAATTAAGTCCATCTTGTTTAATGTGTCATTTTAAGCTTCTGTTTCCTTATTTATTTTCATTTTGGATGATCTGTCCATTGGTGAAAGTGGGGTGTTTAAGTCCCCTACGTTTATTGTGTTACTGTCGATTTCCCCTTTTGTGGCTGTTAGCATCTGCCTTATGTACTGAGATGCTCCTATGTTGGGTGCATCAATATTTACAATTGTTATAGCTTCTTCTTGGATTGATCTTTTGATCTTTATGTAGTGTCCTTCTTTGTCCCTTGTAATAGTCTTTGTTTTAAAGTCTATTTTGTCTGATATGAGAATTGCTACTCCAGCTTTCTTATGATTTCCATTTGCATGGAATATCTTTTTCCATCCCCTCACTTTCAGTCAGTATGTGTCCCTAGGCCTGAAGTGGGTCTCTTGTAGACAGCATATATATGGGTCCTGTTTTTGTATCCATTCAGCCAGTCTATGTCTTTTGGTTGGAACATTTAATCCATTTACATTTAAGGTAGTTATCGATATGTATGTTCCTATTACCATTTTTTTAATTGTTTTGAGTTTGTTTTTGTAGGTCTTTTCCTTCTCTTGTGTTTCCTGCCTAGAGAAGTTCCTTTAACGTTTGTTTTAAAGCTGGTTTGATGGTGCTGAATTCTCTTAGCTTTTGCCTGTCTGTAAAGGTTTTAATTTCTCCATCAAATCTGAATGAGATCTTTGCTGGGTAATCTTGATTGTAGTTTTTTCCCTTTCATTACTTTAAATATGCCCTGCCAGTCCCTTCTGGCTTGCAGAGTTTCTGCTGAAAGATCAGCTGTTTACCTTATGGGGATTCCCTTTGTTGTTATTTGTTGCTTTTCCCTTGCTGCTTTTAAAATTTTTTCTTTGTATTTAATTTTTGATAGTTTGATTAATATGTGTCTTGGCATGTTTCTCCTTGGAATGCGCTTCCTGGCTTTGATTGACTATTTCCTTTCCCATATTAGGGAAGTTTTCAACTATAATCTCTTCAAATATTTTCTCAGTCCCTTTCTTTTTCTCTTCTTCTTCTGGGACCTCTATAATTCAAATGTTGGTGCATTTATTGTTGTCCCAGAGGTCTCTGAGTCTGTCCTCAATTCTTTTCATTCTTTTTTCTTTATTCTGCTCTTTGGTAGTTATTTCCACTATTTTATCGTCCAGGTCACTTATCCATTCTTCTGCCTCAGTTGTTCTGCTATTGATTCCTTGTAGAGAATTTTTAATTTCATTTTTTGCGTTTTTCATCATTGTTTGCTCTTAGGTCTTCTAGGTCCTTGTTAAACATTTTTTGTATTTTCTCCATTCTATTTCCAAGATTTTGGATCATCTTTACTATCATTTCTCTGAATTCTTTTTCAGGTAGACTGCCTATTTCCTCTTCATTTGTTTGGTCTGGTGGGTTTTTACTTTGCTCCTTCATCAGTTCTATATTTCTCTGTCTTCTCATTTTGCTTAACTTACTGTGTTTGGGGTCTTCTTTTCGCAGGCTTCAGGATCGTATTTCCCTTTTTTTTTTGGTGTCTGCCCCCAGTGGGTAAGGTTGGTTCTGTGGGTTGTGTAGGTTTCATGGCAGAGGGGACTGGTGCCTGTGTTCTGGTGGATGAGGCTGGATCTTGTCTTTCTGGTGAGCAGGACTGCGTCCAGTGGTGTGTCTTGGGGTGTCTGTAAGCTTAGTATGATTTTAGGCAGCCTCTCTGCTAATGGGTAGGGTTGTGTTTCTGTCTTGCTAGTTGTTAGGCATGGGGTGTCCAGCACTGGAGCTTGCTGGTCGTTGAGTGGAGCTGGGTCTTAGTGCTGAGATGGAGATCTCTGGGAGCGCTCTCGCCACTTGATATTACATGGGTCCGGGAGGTCTCTGGTGGTGCAGTGTCCTGAACTCGGCTCTCCCAACTCAGAAGCTCAGGCCTGACACCCTGCTGGAGCACCAAGACCCTTCAGCCACACAGCCAGGTACATTGGGAGTTTCTTGCCTTTTGGGAAGTCTGATGTCTTCTGCCAGCATTCAGTAGGTGTTCTGTAGGAGTTGTTCCACATGTAGATGTATTGTTGATGTATTTATGGGGAGGAAGGTGATCTCCACGTCTTACTCCTCCTCCATCTTGAAGTGTAATAAATCTGAGTTACTGACATTTTTAAACCTCACCTTCAGCCCTCTCTGCAATCACACAATCTGTGTGAATGGTTGTCTAGGGTCTTCATAAAACAAGACTATGACATGCTGGAGGCTGCCAAGCATTGATGGACATATACCTAAAATTGGCCAGGCAATGTGAAGCAACTGAAAGCTTGATTAGAGAAAAAGAAATAAGGAACCATCTCACACATGAAAATGGCTATAATCTACACTGTATTTTCTTATTTTAAAATGTAGGATTTGATTCTTAAAAATGTTGGAAAATGTTACATTAAGATTTATTTAATTTCCTTGATATAGCCATAACTGTTTCCTAGAAAATAATTACAACCATGTCTACTTTATTATATTTATTAAAAATAGGATGAACTTCTATTATTAAAACAGCTATCCTTCCAACTGAAGTATTACTATATCAATTTAAATAACATATGGATAAAAATTATCTCCCTTTTCTTCTTAATTTTTAATAAAAAGCAATGTTTACTTCAGTCCTAAAGAGTGCATGCTTCAACGAATATAGGGTATCTGAATATTCCTATGGTAGCTAAGAGAAAAAATAACCTACCTGTTTGTAATCATGAAATGAGAGCTCTCTTCAAGTTGAAAGATTCAAACTCATGATACTTTTTAGCTTCATGGTTAATAAGTTTAATTTGTTTTGTCACAAGGAAGGAAGGGAGGGAGGGGAAAGAAGAATGAAAAAGAGGCTTCAATATAGTCAGCAGAGAAAGTAGAAAGGTTTTAAGACACACAAAATCTTTATAGGAATATATTTAATGCAGTGTTTCTCAATATGTGTTACACATATTACTTAGGCTAAACATGAATATTTTTATTTTAATATTTATTCATTATAATGCCTATTAGAAAAATATAACTAAGGAATCAAGCGAGTGATTTAATGTCTATTACTGCATGGGGCGAGCTAGAATTATTTAAGTAAAATGAGGAGTCACATTAATAAGTTATTGAATAAATGATAGTTTAGTTGATATGGAAAAATACATGAAGGTAGCCCACAAATGACTAAGGTATATAAAACTTTACTATAAAACTGCTCTTCAGAACTGGGAATGAGTAAACTGGAAAAGTGTCAGGGAGGAAATAATAGCTATCTTTATACATTTCCAATACTAATTCACACCAATGGGAAGAAACTACACAATACATATTTCTAATCCACAGAAGGAAAGAGTTGTCATAAGTCCAATACTGCTAGAAGATAAAGTGTACTGATTCCAGTTCCTCATTACCAGTGGAACTTAGGAACAGGCCTGGCAAACATTTAACAGCAATGTGTAAAGGGAATTGAACAACTGGAAAGGTATTGTGCTCAGAAGATCTTTTTCCAACCCAGAAACTTTGTGAGAAAAACATAAATACACTATTACCTCATTTTACACATTTACTAGGGATAATGATAGCAGAGGTAATTTTCATACACAGAAATTTATTATCCAGTAAATTCAACCATCATAAAAATAGAACGTGGGGAAAGTTTTGAGTTTACTTTCACGTACCATTCATGTTCTTTGAAATAGGAAAACTTTAAGAATCAGCACAACTCATGGTCATTACAGGCAAACATTCCATGATGGTTTTTCTGACTCAGAAGTACATATTTATCAAATTTGTCTTTCCATATTACAATAATCCATCATGATTTTTGGTAACAATCACATGCTTTCTTGCATTGGTATTAAACTGTTTCATGTAGGTAATCTTTATTCATCAAGGGTTTGGGGGCGGCAAATAACAAAAATACAGCTAACAGTTGCTAAAATCACAGCTCTAATTATTTCACTTAATAGGAAGTCCAGAGATAGGAAGGTAAAGGCTAGTTCAAATTTTAATGTAATCATCAGTGACTAGACTCTTTCCATTTGCCCATTCTTTTTGACACATTGGCTCTTTTGGTTTTGTATGTTTTATTGCCTTAGTTTGTTTGTCTTAGGCTTATTGCCTCATAGTTGCAAGCTCCAGATGTCACAATTATATTCAAAATTAGAAAGAGAGGGGAGGGTTTTCTCCTCCTGAGTCTATGTCTTCTTATCAGGAAATAAAAGCTTTACTTGAAGACCCCCCCCCACCCCCCAAAGATTTCTCCTTACATCTTATGGGCCAGAAAATGTTCACATGGCTATAAGTGACACTGAAAAAGTTGTACATGGCAAATAGGAAAGATGGAGACAGGGGTTCACTTAGATCAGTCATGATTTACCCCCTGATATTGGACATATTACTGTTCTTCAAAAAAACAAAACAAAACAAAATGAAAAAACAACTGTGGTTCTGATAGCCAGCAAGAAAGGGGGAGTTGTGGATAAGTAATAAGTAAGGTCTCTCACATAAACCTTGAAGGAGCTCTGCGTTCCCTGAGCAGAAGAAAAGGATCTTCCTTTTTATTAATTTACTCAATGCCATGGGAAAACTGTTCATTTTTTAAGTACTGAATAATCCCATTCATTCACCTATCAATTTATATTCATATTTGGACAAGGGGCATATTTATTTTTAGGGAGGAAGGTAGTTTCAGCAGAAAGAAAAAAGAAACTGAAAGAATGAACAGAAATTTTTTGCCATGAGACTGACTTAATGATTCACTAGATGAATTTGTCAAGAGAGCGATGTCTAGTAGAGTTTAAGCCTTGGTGGCTGAAACAGTCATGAACACATCAAAAGAAATGGGGAAATAGTGGAAATTCCTTCAAATTTAAAAAGTTAAGTTTGATGTATATTTAACATTTAAAACTCTCAAACTTTAATTTTTGTATGTGTATATTTGCTTTGGATTTTAAATTAAACATGAGTTAGAGTTTCAGAGTTTCAAATTACAAATACAAAGATTAAAAAAAACACAAATTTTCCATTAACCCTTCTTCAAGTTCAGTGCTTTTATTAAACTATGTCCAATCTGCTCATAATCCCACCTAATGATGTTTTCTACAAATGTTGTATTTTTTAGTTCTGGGATTTCTGATTGATTCATTTTTACACTTTTGATTCCTTTCCTGAGAAACCCATGCCTTCACCCATTATGTCCATGTTTTCCTGTAAATTATTTAACATACTAATAAGTTATAAAGCCTGTGTATATCTGAGTCACCTTTGGATCTGCTTCCATTGACTCTTTATTCTCTTGAATGTGATGGCACTTCCTGATATTTTCATGTGTATAGTAATTTTTTATAGTATTGTTATATTGAAAATTGAATATAATGCTTTGTAGAAATGCTAGATATTGTTAGGTATCTCAGAATTTTTTCTAGCACACATTTATATTATTTACAGATAACTTTAATTCTGTGAAAGTTTTTACTAGGTTTTGTTAGGGCAGAACTCTTTTGCTTTTGCCCTTGATCCTTGGGCATGGCCCTTACTGCAGACTTCATTCCTAAAGTATGCCCCTTCTAAGTTTTACACAGAAAGCAAGGTTTTTATCAAACCACCCCAACTTGACAGGACTCCAACACAAAACTCTTATTCTCCAGTGTTGAAGCTGATGAAATCTTTGCTCACATTTTAAGGATTCTATTTGTTGCTTTCCGCTGGGTCCCTTGAAGTCTTGCTGTATACATTTACACTTTAGGAATAAACTGAAAAATTTACAGGAGTCTGTATGCATATTTAGGTCTTCCTGTTCTGTGTCTAACTACTTTCTATCATTTTCCTCTCAATTTTTTATCTCTGTCAGTTTCACACTGTGATATCTAACTCTACAGTCAAGTAAGACTGCATCTTTCACCTTGAACTCTGGGGTGCTCACACAGACTGGAGAATTCCCTCAGAGAAAAGTCAGTTAAATGTGGATCTCACCTAGTTTATTTCATTTTGAGAGTTCTATTTCTCTCTATTTTCTCTGCTTCTGGTGCCTCTTTAATGCCTTCAAACTTTTTTTTTAATTTGCATTGGCAATTTTTAATGTTTCACTTGTGCACAACTGAAATTTGTCTTTAAAGGCACAGAAGGAAGGAAAGGCAGTTGTCACAGCATGAATTCACAGATATAGGATGCTGGATAAAATCATAGGACTGCTCCTCTTTAGCTTTAGGAAAATAAATAATGTGGCACTAAATTAGATATGTATTTTTAATTATATTTCCATGTAAAGACATCACCCAAATATCTGCTGAGCCACAGACTTTCTCGGCAGATACCAAGGATGCATCATTGATCTTACTTTGGAATAAATCCCCAGAAGGCAAATGTCACCAATGGGTGGGGAGCTCTAGGGACAAAGTCAGTTCTCATTCAGAAAGTGGACAGAAATTTAAAGCAGTCAAATATGGAGCCTTGAAAACTGGAAACGAAAAATTTTATGACATATGATTTGAAAATAAAAATTATCTGCATATCAAGAACTATAATTTTTAAAAACAGAATCAGGCCTGCTTAAACAGTACTTACAACTTACTGATAAGATTATAAATAAAAAGTGAAACTCTTCTGTCCTTGAAAGAGATAGAAGACTATATTTTTTCCTGCAATATTATAGGAGAACCACCAGTGTTTCACCCTGTGTCTCTTAAAATGTCATTTCTTCTTCTGTCCACATTCTGCCACTTTAAAAACAGTAAAAGCTGTTCAATATGGCAACTTCTGCTAAGTGAAAAGATGCACTGTTTATTGACTAAAAGATTATGAATGAGGAGAAAGCTGAATATTTTTTAAAAATACTAATTTACCCATAATGGGATCATTCCCAGTAAGTAGAAGGAAAAATAAAGACTGGGATTTTCTTAAAAACAAAAATAAAGCCCAATGATTTAAAACATTCTACACATGATTTCTAATTTCAAAACATCATTAGAAACTCCTGATTAGTTGGTAGCAAGAGAGCAAACAGAGAAATTTGGTGTAACAGTAGAGCATATTTCTAGCTACTTTCATTTAAATAACATCAGCCTTACCAATTGTTACTTTTCTTTTTCATTTAAAACGCTGATTGGCAGGTTAAATCATAAAAGCATGAAAGTAAAAACAAGTCTCAACTCAGGTATGAGCTCAATGATTTGGGACTACTATTTCTGTCTTACAGAGAGGACTTAGAGGTGATGCTCCCTCTTTTAAACATATGACCCCAAACTTACCTGATTCCATATAAGTGTGTAAGTAAAGCAAGTTCTGTATTTTCTCAAATAATTTTACAAGTTGATGATAAATTTGATTTTAAAGATAAAACTATTCCTTTAAAACTTAAACATAAGACCTGACACCATAAAACTCCTAAAAGAGATCACAGGCAAAACATTCTCTGATATAAATCGTACCAACGTTTTCTTAGGTCAGTCTTCCAAGGCAATAGAAAAAAAATGGGACCTAATCAAACTTACAAGCCTTTGCACAGCAAAGGAAGCCATAAACAAAATGAAAAGACAACCTACAGAATGGGAGAAAATATTTGCAAACAATATGACCAATAAGGGCTTAATTTTCTAAAATATACAGACAGCTCATACAAGTCAACAACAAAAAAATCAAACAACCCAATCGAAAAATGGACAGAAGACTTAAATAGACATTTCTCCAAAGAAGAAATACAGATGACCAATAGGCACATGAAAAGATGCTCAACATTGCTAATTACTGGAGAAATGCAAATCAAAACTACAATGAGGTACTACCTTACAATGGTCAGAATGGCCATCATTAAAAAGTCTACAAATAACAAATGCTGAAGAGGGTGTGGAGAAAAGGGAACCCTCCTACACTGTTGGTGGGAATGTAAGTTGGTGCAGCCACTGTGGAAAACAGCATGGAGATTCCTCAAAAAACTAAAAATAGGGGCTTCCCTGGTGGCGCAGTGGTTGAGAGTCTGCCTGCCAATGCAGGGGACACGGGTTCGAGCCCTGGTCTGGGAAGATCCCACATGCTGCGGAGCAGCTGGGCCCGTGAGCCACAATTACTGAGCCTGCGCGTCTGGAGCCTGTGCTCTGCAGCAAGAGAGGCCGCGATGGTGAGAGGCCTGCGCACCACGATGAGGAGTGGCCCCCGCTTGCCACAACTGGAGAAAGCCCTCGCACAGAAACGAAGACCCAACACAGCCATAAATAAATAAATAAATAAATTTAAAATATTAAAAAAAAAAACAAAACTAAAAATAGAATTGCCATATGATCCAGTAATCCCACTCCGGGGCATATATCCAGACAAAACTGTAATTCAGAAAGGTACATGCACCCCTATGTTCATAGCAGCACTATTCACAGTAGCCAAGACATGGAAGCAACCTAAATGTCCATCGACAGATGAATGGATAAAGAAGATGTGGTACATATATACAATGGAATACTACTCAGCCATAAAAAAGAACAAAATAATGCCAGTTGCAGCAACATGGATGGATTTAGAGATTATCATACTAAGTGAAGTAAGTCAGAAAAAGAAAGACAAATACCATATGATATCACTTATATGTGGAATCTAACATTTGATACAAAGGAACCTATCTACGAAACAGAAGCAGACTCACAGACATAGAGAACAAACTTGTGGTTGCTAAGGGGGAAGGGAGATGGCAGAGGGATGGAGTGGAAGTTTGGGATTAACAGATGTAAGCTATTATATATAGAATGGATAAATAACAAGGTCCTACTGTATAGCACAGGAAACTATATTCAATAACCTGTGATAAACCATAATGGAAAAGAACTTTTGAAAAAAATGTATGTATATGTATAACTGAATTACTTTGCTGTACAGTAGAAATTAACACTACATTGTAAATCAACTATACTTCAAGAAAAACTATGCCTTTTAAAACATTAAGCTTAAAAATTTCATCCATTTTCTTTAAGAAATGGATTATTAAAATCATTTTTGAAATGAGATATTAAATTTATTTAAATCTTGGAGTTTCTGTACTTAATAATTTTTCTTAAAAAATTAAAAACAGGAAGAGCTAGAATATGCCACCAGGACAAAACTGATCGGAAGTGTCTTCAGTCACAGACTGGACAACTAGTCTTGTTTTGAATTTTCCAAAGCTTGAAGTCTCCCTGGTACTAGAGGATGAGAATAATGTGACATTGAAAATAGCCAGTCAAAAACAGGGAATCCCAAGTTACCTTTGTTTAGCTTGGTTAAAGCAGAATGTGTCTTTAGCCTCTCCAAGTTTTTTAGCAAATACATCAGCTTGAAAGTCAAATCCGTGGCTTACGGCTGTTAGGTGAAAAGAAAGACAATCATGATAAGGTGGAGAAATAAACTGGAAGATGATCAGTAGTCCAATTAGAGCATAATGGCTGCCATAAAAACCAAATGCAGCAAAAAGCTCTTTTTCAATCAATTAATACAGCAAACAAGAAAAAACACAGGAAATAATTCATCTGGCTAATAATGATATTTTTGTGTGTCCCAAATTCCAGTGCCCCAGTTCATGGCTTAGTACAGCAAGCACCTCCTCATTATTACGTCTTTGATTCTTATTCTGTAGTGCCCAAGTTGTAATCCCAACCAGCAGCTTCACTCACCTGCAGAACCAAGTTATGGGCGTCCCCTGACCAGGGAACTTGACAGGGTGCAGATCCTACGTATCCTAATCCTCAAATGAGGCGTTTTGCTGACCCTAGAGCCTGGCCTTCCCATATCCAGGCAAGCTGCTGAGTCATGGTCTCTCTCACTATGGAGCATACCCTCTAGATTCATCTGACTAGAAACAATTGTTCTTTTTTTTTTTTTTTTAATGTGTTTTGTCCAAAGCTTATAATTATTTCATCAAGAGGGTAGGTCTGATATCAGCTATTCCACCATTACTAGAAATGAAACTCCATTTTGTTTTTAGATGTGATAATGTTGTTCCAGTTATATCTAAAGAAGAGAAACATTTATTAATTTTGACAAATGTATACTGAAATATTTACAAAGGAAATATATATGTCTGAGATTTGCTTCAAAATATTACAGAAGTGGAGTCTGGATCAAGATGGTAGAGTAGGAAGATTCTGAGCTCACCTCTCTCTGCTCATGGGCACACCGTAACTACAACTACATAGACAGCAACTATTTCTGAGAACAACCTGAAGACTAGCAGAATAGAGTTTCTGAAACTAAGGATATAAAGCAAAGTCCATGTCGAGACAGGGAGGATGAGCACGGGCATGGTCTAACCAGAACCCACACCCCTGGTGCAGTGACCCATAAACAGGAGGGGTATCACAACCGTGGAGGTCCCCCCTCCCCAAGAGGCAAGGACTCCAAGCCCCATGTCTGGCTCCTCAGCCCAGGGGACCTGCACCAGGAAGATGAGCCCCCATAAGTCTGGCTTGGAAAACCAGTAGGGCTTGCATCTGGGAGACCTGGAAGATTGTGGGAAACTGAGACACCACTCTTGACTCTTGCACAAACTCACTAGCTCCTACTCACAGTGCAGAGGCAGCATCTTGAAAAGCACCTGGTTTATATGAAAAGGAAATTCCTTGACTAATTTTAGGGTGTGTGCTAGAGAGGCAGGGATCTGATGGAACTTTCTCTGGAGATGGAAGTGCTTGCAGGTGCCATTATGATTTTTGTTTACTCTCCTTCCACCTAGCTGTCCTGGCACTAGTGGGTACCATTTCTGGCACTCTCCATCAGCTTAGCTAATATCATGTGCCCCACCCCAGAGTTCCCCCGAGGACCCAACCTGCCTAACTTGCCCATCCAGGCCTGCCCCTCCAACATGGCTCCTGCCCTGTCTCACCCAGTGGGCCGTCTCTACCAGCACAGGCACCCCTGCACAGCAGCTCCCATTCTGTGGGGACAGTCCTGCATGCCAGTGTGCCCCTAAGAATTGCAGCCAAGTCTCACAGCCAGCTGGGCCAAGGGCCAGTCCCACACATCAGCATGCCTGCAGTAGTCATAGCTGGCCCTTTCAGCCAGCTGGGCCGAGGGCCAGACTTGCCCAACAGGGAATCCACAGCAGTTGAGGCCAAGCCACACAGCTAGCTAAGCTGGGGGCCAGCACGAATGTAGCAATGGCAGCCCAACTGCAACAGGAGGGCACACGCAGTCCACACAGGAGCACCTGGCTCTAAAGAGCCAGAGGGTATTGCGCCACTGGGCCTCACAGAGCAGGTTCTACATGAGCCCATTTTTTCCAGACTGACAGAGGTAGTGGATAACACCTAGTACATAGAAACAAATGCAGAAAGTTAGGCAAAATGAGGAGACAAACCACCTTCCAAAAGAAAAAAACAAAACAAAAGACAATCAAAAAAGAACAAGACAAAACCTCAGAACAAGAACTAAACAAAATGAAGACAAACAATTTAATAGATAAAGACTTCAAAGTATGCTCATAAAGATGCTAACCAAACTCAGGAGTAGAATGTCCATAAACAGACAACTTCACAGATGAGTTCTACCAAATACTTAAGGGAGAGTTAGTACATATCCTTCTCAAACTACTCCAAAAAAAGGTGAAGAGGAACGAACGCTTTCAAACTCATTTTACCAGACCAGCATTACCCTGATGCTAAAACCAGATAAAGACACTACAAAAAAGAACATTACAGGCCAATATGCCTGATGAACCTAGATACAAAAATCTTCAACAAAATACTAGAAAACTGAATTCAACGATACATTAAATGGATCATACACCATGATCAAGTGGGGTTTATTCCAGAAGTGCAAGAATAGTTCCATATCTGCAAATCAAGCAGTACACCACATAACAAAATTAAGGATATAAATCATACAGTCATCTCAGTATATGCAGAAAAAGCATCTGCAAACTTCAACATCCATTTATGATAAAAAAAACCTCAACAAAGTGGATATAGAGGGAACATCCTTCAACATAATAAAGGCCATATGTGACAAACACACAGGTAACATCATACTCAACAGTGAAAAGCTGAAAGCTTTTCCTCTAAGATCAGGAACAAGACAAGGATGCCCACTCTCGCCACTTTTATTCAACATAGTATTGGAAGTCCCAGTCACAGCAATCAGAAAAAAGAAAAAAAAAAGAGGCATCCAAATTGGAAGAGAAAAAGTAAAACTGTCACTATGTGCAGATGACTTGGTACTGTATATAGGAAACCCCAAAAATCCCATAAAAACTATTAGAACTAACAAATGCATTCAGAAAAGTTTTAGGATACAAAATCAATATATAGAAATCTGTTGTCTTTCTATATACTACTAATGAACTATTAGAAAAAGAAATTAAGAAAAGAGTTCCACTTAAAATTGCATCAGGGCTTCCCTGGTGGCGCAGTGGTTGAGAATCTGCCTGCCAGTGCAGGGGACACGGGTTCAAGCCCTGGTCTGGGAAGATCCCACGTGCCGCGGAGCAACTGGGCCCATGAGCCACAATTACTGAGCCTGTGCTCCGCAATAGGAGAGGCCGTGATGGTGAGAGGCCTGCGCACTGCGATGAAGAGTGGTCCCCACTTGCCGCAACTAAAGAAAGCCCTCGCACAGAAACGAAGAACACAGTCATAAATAAATAAATAAATAAAAGAACGTGAATTTCTTTAAAAAAAAAAAAAGAATGAGATAGCACTATTTAAAAAAAAAAAATTGCATCAAAAAGAATAAAATACCTAGGAATAAATTTAACCAAGGAGGTGACAGACCTGTACTCTGAAAACTATAAGACATGGATGAAAGAAATTGAAGATGACACAAATAAATGGAAAGTAGCAAATTTTGAAGGAAAGTTAGCACAACCTGGGCTCAGAAAGTCCAGTAACTACATCAGGATCTAGAGAATGAGAGCTGATAGACTTTCTCAGATCAAGCTAGAGTACCTGGACTATCAGTCTCACCAAGGCTGCAAGAAATGAGGAGGAACAGTTCCCTAAAGAAAAATAGAGTTGCAGCAACTGGAAGAAAGTGAAACGGATGCAGGTAGGAAAAGCTATTAGGTATCACTATCCAAGACAGCAGGAAATCATTGCTAAGACTACATTAAGAATAAAAAATAATAATAATACTGTTTTCCTTTAAAAAAAATTCCAGCAATAGTTAAAGCAAAATGTTCACCAGCATACCCATAATAAGGACAGGTAGGAAATGTTCAAACATCAGCCAATAGAAATAGATTTACTGTTTTGCTGTACCTGCAGTAACTGGTTGAATTACTCAATATGGTAATATAAAGCAGACAATATGGAGACTCAGATGAAGAACAGAGAAAGATTCTACTCACCGCTGGAACTGTGAGAAGACTGTTTTGAGTTGTCACACCTTTGAATTACAAATGGATATTATCTTTCCTTAAATTCTTAGAGCCATTGTTCTTTGATAGAATCCAAAATAAAGGCCAAAATTTCCATTTCATTTTCAGCGAGGTAATTTGGCCATGAAAGAAATAAACCCCACAGATGTGTTCATCATAACTCTTTAATTAAATATTCTAGAAATCAACTTGAGGTAGCTTATAGAGCTATAATGGGAATTCATTATGAAGATTCAAAGTGTTTTGCATTTTCCAAGGGTGAGGATGTAGCAAGGCCTCAGAGAAGGATGGTAACAAGGAATAGAAAAGTATCTGGAAAACAGGAATTATTTGATCTCTATTTTTTTCTCTGAGAAGCTACCAATTCTTCCTTTTGCTTCTGATTGATAAATAAGGACTGTATCATAGCACCTTTGGAAAAAGAGTATGATTGGCCCAGTTTAAGTCATTCATCTTCTTTCCTGGACATAATCACATGTGTCCAGGAGAGTAGTGTTTTATTTCAAAGTTAACTGTAGCATCCTATTCCTATAGGTAAAAGTATTGATGAATAGATTATACGGAGCCTGAAAGGCATTGCAAAAGTGACCTTGTTCAGTGGATATAAGCTGTGTAAACTTAAGCTAACTTTTGTCTGTGTGTATGTCTTTTTCATTTCCCTTTTTTTTTTTAACAAAAACTGGGTTTGAGTTTAGAAAAAATGTAAAGATAAACAAAAATGTTAGAAATATGTGATATGGATCACCAATTAAGAATAGTGAGATAAGGAATTAAAAATCTTGCTGGGGGAATTACCAAAAGAGAATCACTGTTAAGAACAGTGTGGCCAGAGTGGCCTTGTAGCCAAGAACAAGAAGGTTGGTCATTAAGGATGAAGCTGGGAGGCAGTCACAGCCATCTTCAGGGTGGATCTGTAACACCAGCAGTTACTGAGGTGGGGCTAAGTCATCAAGCCTGAGCTAAGAAACCAGACCCCAAGGTCACCAGCCATAGACGATAGTAGCAGAAAGGCCTAGCTGTCCTGGAATAAAGCTCAACTAACTGCACCTCAGCAGACACCACCAGTGAAAACACGAATACCACATCCGTCACCCTGGAGAGTAGACCAGTAGTAGGTAAAACCTCAGACAGCTTTTCCTCCATGAAACATAGTGAAGACCTGTCACTTATGTCCAGACGCCACCTGGGGGAAGACTGAAGGGGAAAGGTGAGGCAGCCCTGATAGGACCTTGACTTCTAACCTGACTAAATATTTAACATAGAGGGTCTACTTAAAACTGAAAGGTGCTGTTAAAACTGGAAGATGCTGAAATATTGCTGATAAAAAACATGTGTCTCCTCACTGCCTAGAAGGATAAGAGTCTGCGACAATGTTTAGGTCAGTTGCATAAAATAATTAAGCTATAATTTTCATGCACATCTGACTATATGTACACTTTGACAAACCAGTTATGTTGGAAAAAGCCTAGTAACTTGGATCTAAAGTACAGAAAATAAATACAATTTAAAAGAGGAGGAATTAAATAAAAGGAATAGGGAAGGACCATAAAAATGTCATAGCAAAAATAAACATCCATAAGGGGAGGTAAAGGAGGGTCATAAGTCATAAGAGAGACAGTGCTGAGCCATGTCTTACATAGTCAGGTGAGATGAAAATGATTTATAGTCAAATTTACTCCTAAAAATCCTTCGGAAGGCAACTGTGGTGTTCCTGTTTTAACTCTCAATAGGGAAACCAAGGCAATCTTACAAAGTCCTAGGATTCTAGTCACTAGAATCCCCATCCCACAGATTATCTAGTACATTATAAAGCACTCAGTTTCCACACTAAATATCTTGTGATTTTTTTTTTTAAATGAGAATTTGCATTTTTTGCATTTGGATAAGGTGTGGCTACAACTGGCTAAATTGAAATTTTTCTTTGTTTTTTTTTTTTGATCATACATACTTATGAATTGATGCAAAGAGAGAAAATGTATTACAAAATTCTTTTCAATTGTGAAAATCTATTACAAATACTAAACGTACAGTTACAAAAATTGAGTTCATGTGTTTTGTAGACAATTAAGTGTTGACTCATTTTAATTTTTCAAATTTCTATAATTTGAGGTCAGTATATTTTATTTCAACCTTCAGCTATTTTTAGAGGGCTTTGAATAACTCCAAAGCCTGAAAACAAGTTGCTTCAAACATAAAGCAGCATTGAGTCCAATGCAGCCAACATCAGGAATAAGAACCATAACACCACAAAATCACTGTTTTTCAGTGGATCACCTCTTATAACATTTGGTTGAGTTCTGGAGCAATGTAGTACAAGTATATATGAGTGTGTGTGTGTCTGTGTGTGTGTATATATATATATGTGTGTGTGTGTGTGTGTGTATATATATATATATATACACACACTTGATTACAAGGCAGTAATATATAATACATATATATGTGTGTGTGTGTATATATATATATATATATATATATATATATATATATATATATGTAGTTGATTACAAGGGAGTGAAATGGGCAAACTAAGCTATGCAGGCAGGAAACTAGGATCATCTTAGGAGCAACAGATACTCCACATCCCAGCTTACTTTGGGCCCTACATTCATGAACTGAAATGGGAGGCAGAGTCTTCTGCACAATTTACACAGTCTGCCCTCTGTATGCAAAGGCTGTGCATTTGCTGATTCAACCAACTGATCCCCAGTTGGTTGAACCCCAGGGTGCACAGATGCAGGCCCGGAATGCAGAAGGAGTGCAAACCGTACTATGCCATTTTATACAGGGGACTTGAGCATCTGAGAGATTTTGGTATTTTGAGGGTGTCCTGGAATCAATCCCCCACAGATATGGAGAGACAACTGTAGTTGGTTTTTCTTCAGCTTCTCTTTCATTTCTTTCTTTCCATTTCTCCCGCATGTCTCCCCGTTGAGTGCAATATAGTTTACACTTGGACTCCAAGGTACAATCTGAAGGGCTGCAAGAAAGGCAGGAGAGAGCACACACTCCAGTGGGAAGCATCATGGACAGTTCATGAAGAAGCTACCTTTTGATATTGGCATTAACAGAAAAGTAAAAATTTAACACTATTGGTTTTTTCCTGAGAGAGTTGGCATTCTTGGTGACAGAAGCGCATAAACAATGGAATAAAGGCAGCAAAGGTTGAGTATGTCTGCAGAGCAGCAGAGATCAGAGTGTGTTCAGAAAAACAGCAGGAAATAAGGTTAGAGAAAAGAGGTAGGAACATAACATGGAGAGTTTTTTTCTAGTATTATTCCACACTATTTGGAGGTGTGTTAAGGACAAATGTCCTTCAGTGCCTCTCCTGCTGTCTTTAAACCACCTCTGAGTTCCTAACTTAAAGTTTGGTGATTTTATTAAGGCCAGTAATTACTACTTTCTGCATTTCATGTTCCACAACGCCTTTCCTTCAAAGTTGCCTAATTAGTACCAAGTCTCATTTCCACATGCCTTGCTGTACTCATTTGATGGTGTTTGCTGTAGGGCTCCTTACAACTTGCAACAGTGATACTGCAAGTAGTAGAAAAGAAGAAAAGGAGCTGTCATTCGTTGCCAGGTGATTTAAAAAATAAAAAATCTGAAGATCTTATGCATACCATCAGCTGTAAATACCTCTTCAACAATAGTAAGCCAAAACAGTTCAACCTCACCCTTTCTATATAACCTTTCATACTTTCTGTCAAGGTAACATATTATTTTGTTTAGGAGGAAAGGCTCTTTTTTTTCTTTTTACAAAGTATCTTCCTCATATTGAGTAAAATAGTAATAGTTCTTACATTTTTCTAGTAAACCGTGTCTGCTCTGTCATTGAAGAAGCTGCAAAAGATCCCTTCTTACTTGACCTTTGACTTCTACAAGAACAAATAAGTGTAACCTAACTTTTATTGAGTCCTTACTATGGGCCAGTTGCTGTGTTAGATGTTTGTATGTTTAATATTTTATTTAATCCTCATACCAACTTTATAGATTAAGTATTATCCCCATTGTATAAAGGAAATATAGAAGTTGGGTAACCTGCCAAATGTCATACAGCTAGTAAATGTTAGAAATGTCATTCAAACTCATTATTTATAATCCCTATACTATTGTTTATAAAACATTCCATTCATACCAATGACAGGTATTCTGTTTATTGTCAATAGCACATACATATGGCCCTATAGTCTTGTGGAAGCTTTATGTACAATTTGTGGTGCATCTGGTATCCTAAGTAACCAATGCATACTATACCTTATGCACATTTCCTAGGATTCAAACCATATTTTCATGAGTTTTCCCTTCATCTTGAAGTTCTGAGTTTTGTATCTGCCTATGTAACAGGTTGTCAGATAAGTTATGCTATTACGTACTCCACAATGGTTTCTTGATTAACGCTCAAAGTCCATTCTAGGGAACTTGTGATGGGCTCCATGTTCATGTCTACAAAGCATACCACAGCGAAAAATGCAGAATACATACAGAGGTATGCCCAGCAGCATCTGAAACTATACATTCTTTTAACTTGGACCAAAAGTATAGTTTAGTTAAATTCTCTGAGGATATTTAATAGGTACATGTTGTGCAGATTAAAGTAAAATGGTAAAATAAAAAGAATGGAGAATGTAGAACCAGGCTGTCTGAGTTCAAGGCTAAGTTTCACCATTGCTGTATCACTTTGTGTAGGTCACTTTAACTTCCCAGAGGTGGGTTTGCCTCACCTAGTGAATGAGGATCACTATAATGCCTGCCGCATAGATCATCTTATTGACAAGTCCTGAAATCATCTATAACACATGAAGTATTTTTTAAATCTTAATTTTTTAAGTTTTTTAATATTAATTATTTATTTTTATTTATTTTTATTTATTTTTTTAAATTTATTTATTTTTGGCTGTGTTGGGTCTTCGTTTCTGTGCAAGGGCTTTCTCTAGTTGCGCGAGCGGGGGCCACTCTTCATCGCGGTGCGCGGGCCTCTCACTGTCGCAGCCTCTCTTGTTGCGGAGCACAGGCTCCAGACGCGCAGGCTCAGTAATTGTGGCTCACGGGCCTATTTGCTCCGCGGCATGTGGGATCTTCCCAGACCAGGGCTCGAACCCGTGTCCCCTGCATTGGCAGGCAGATTCTCAACCACTGCGCCACCAGGGAAGCCCAATCTTAATTTTTTAAATAAGGGTAATGGATTATCAGCTCATCATAACTTTCCAAATCTAATTTGACTAGCCATTTGCTAAAAAATGCCATTAGGATATATGATTAGTCATAAATATGCCAGTTAATTCAATGAAATTTCTGTCCTTTGTTGTTCAACAGAGTCCTTCCTGTTGAAGGACTCCCAAAGAAAAAGTGTTTAATAACTTAGTGCTTTCTATTTACATTCAGAGAACTTTGTATTCTCTATAAACATTTTTGCAAGTGGATAAAACATATTTTGTTCCAGTACTTCATGATCTAAATTGTGATTCCTTAAAAGCATGGTGGAGCATATATTTTTTTAGAAAACACAGACCCAGTGACACCCCAAAAGGTGTGCATTTAACTTTTAAGGAACTTATCACATTTGTTCTCTTTAACTGTCATTTGATTTAGCTACTATAGACATCTGCTACAAAGCTCTTTCAACTTTCCATTAAGGCAAATTACTGGAAACCTGAGTTACTGTGGCAATGAGGGATAGCCCTCGTTTTTCCATGTCAGTCATCTCAGCAGTGTTAGTCTGGTGGTAAGTGCTAACCAGTAGGGGAGTGAAGACCAGCATACCTTTGCAAAGCTTTAGATTGTGAACCCTGGGATGGAACCGCTCAGATGGAAAGGCCTGTTTCCATGGCAACAGGAGCAGCTCCTATTGTTTCAGTTTGTCACTCATCACAGCAATATTTGCCTTGGGAGACTGCGCTAAGCATTTCTAGCCGCATTTTGTTGTGGATTCAAAAGATTGGATGGCAATGCTGCTATGGTTACCAGGGTTTTTGGTCTTAGGGGAAATCCTAGAATAAAGTAATCTCTCTGGTTCCAAAAGAAATTTTAAATAACTAGCTGTGGAATAGAAAGAAAAGAAGTTGTGATAAGTAATTCCCTTCTGGGACAATGATAACAAAGTCTGACAAGTCTGACTTCCTTTTCTTTCTTTTTTTGGTGCTTGTGGTGATGGGGTGGTTGGAAATGAGAAAATGAGAATTGGGAAAGGTTAAGGAAAATTAGAACAAGAAGGAGAACATAAAATGATTGTTTACCATTTCTTTAAAAAATAAGAATAGCAAAGAGAAGGGCTCAAAGAAAAATATATAGTAAATATTCATATATTCAAGGAATTTCTTTTATCATTCTCTATATAACTTAATTTAAATGATTTTCTCCCCACACTTATAAAAATAATTCATTTTCCTAGTCAGATCATGACCTCTTCCCCAGCACTGATCACTTAGGGTGCTAAAGGGATAATATAGAAAAATGAGAACCTTCAAGCTGACAACATTTTTAAAGATTTTATTTGTTTCTTATTCCCACTCTTCATGGGTCCCAAGATCGATGCAAAGAAAGAAATAGCCATTGAGAATTACAGAAAAGGCTACAACCAATATTGTTATCTTTTCTCAAATTATATGGTTACTATTACATCCCTAGAGTATCAGAACACTGCGAACCTGACAATGATTAGCACAAATTTATTTTATAGAAAATTATTAAAAGCACAGGAAACTGTAGTACAAACATTTACAGATGAACACTATTTTTATTATTTTATTTTGATTTCATGAGTTCATCTTAGTATTTCTCTTATATAAGACTCTATGATGTGATAAGTGTTGAATCAAACGCATTACCTGCATTGTTTCACTTAAATTTCACTAAAAACTTTTGAGGAGATTATTATTATTCCTATATTCAGAGGGATTACAGCTAGCTGGCAGAATTACTTGAAATTAGACACCGAGTTCTACTACTACGTCTGTCCTAGGATAGAACATCCTCATTTTTTAATCACCCCAAATCAAATCATACTGTGTGTACTCCCTTATTATTTCCTGATCATGAGTGACCTGTGAATTATCAAGAAGTTGTCAATAGTCAGATGTTATTTTATATGTCTGTAAAGAGTGATAACTTCCTGCTTCATTTGTGGACTTTGACAAATCTTTTACATTGATAGAGTTATAATGCATTCTTTTGATCTCAGCAAATATTTAATGAGCAACTAATTAGTCTGTGATGAGCTCTTTAATAGGTTATGAATATATATGATATGCATTGTTTTCTCAGAACATTCTTTTGGAAAATACAGCATAAGATACATGAACTATATTTAATATTTTGGGCCTAGAAATGGAGTGGATGTAGCCACGGTTGATAGGGCACAAAATACCTAGGAGACATCTGAGAAGAAACCGTGTTCTGCCCATATGGCAGCGACTGACTGTTCACCCATTGAAACGAGAATTCGGCTCTAACTCCCTAGGCACCTGTTCAATGGTGTATGTTCTCCATAAGTTATATCTCTTAATTCCAATTCTGAGAGTAAGTAGAAGGGGGTCTGTAAGAAAATCCAGCTTCCCTCTTTTTTTCTTTTCCTGGATTTTGGTCACATTGCAATAAGAATTACATTTTTAATGCTATTTTCTCTCATAAACTTTATTCCCAGCATAAATAACTTCATGAAGAGCTTTTAGAAGAACTTAGCGTGAAATATAAGGCCATTTTGCCAGAAGTAGTCAAGGAATGTACAGTACAGGAGACATGGTAATTGCAGGTGTTGAGAAACAATTTCATCCTGAATAGCCAGCTTTTTAGTTAAAGAAACTGAATGCATGTATATGCACACATATGTGTATCCATAATTGTGTATGTGTGTGTAAATATATACATAGCTAATACTAGATTTCAGAATTTAATAAGAAGGGTGATGAGAGCCTATAGTAGTGCCTTTGCATAAGTAGTATTCTGTAGATATTTTTGGAATGCATGAATGAATGAACGTCAAGAGAAAATAATGAATATCACTGGACTGCCTTAGTTAAAATGGAAGTTTATTATAAATCTCAACTCAGAGTTTAGAATTTTCATAATCATTTTTCTTTATTGTATTTCTCCTTTGCTTAATATTCTAGTTGCTTTTACATTTTATGATTAAAAGGTAATTATTTTGTTATAATCAAGTAGTACCAAGATCTATTTTATGCCTTGCATATGTGCATTCTTGAGTTTGGCAAATTGTTTACTCTTTGTCTTCTATCTGGTGCCACCTCCTTGCAACATTCAGCGTTTTTCTTTCATTCAACAGATATTTATGAAGACCTTCTCTGTGCACTATGCTGGGTTTTGATGGAGGGGAGATGAATGGGTGGAGGGGAGATGAATTAGTCATACATACATCTGTGAAAGCTCACCTAGAGTATTGTGATTAAAGGTCAGTGCATTTTAAATTATCTTAATTGATGAATATATTAAGATCAATCAAAAGTAAATGCCTACCTTAAAAAAAATTAGCCTAACTTGTAACTTCTAAGAATAAATTTGTCATCTGACCACGCACATTTACTGAGCGTCAATTATCTAAGTGAAGCTTTACTGCAGAGAATAGACATGAATCATAGAATGTCGTCCAGAATATGAACTGTCCCATGAACTGCCCAGTGCCCCACAGTCTTGAATTCTGACATTCCATCAGCTTGGCAGAACCTTCCTTCCCTGGTCCTCTGTGTCGAGACCCAACTCAAAAATCACTTTCCCCTTATGCCTTCCCTGGCAGTTTGGTCTCCAAGAATAGGGTTAGTACCCTTTCTGTGCAGTCTCGTAGCAATCCAACCATAACTCTATTATGGAACAGACTACGTTGATATTTTCATTAAAGTTTTATTTCTAGATAATTTAAAATATACTCAAAGAAATCATGTAGAAAAAGCTCTAATCCAATCTTGGGTGGGGATTTAAAGAAATCTGCTGAGAGCAGAAGCTAATTAAGGTAGAGTATAAAGAATGAATTTTCTCCATCCAAGAAAAAAAAAAAGATAAAGAAAAAATCTTTCGAGAGGAAAAAGTCATATGTGCCGAGCTCAGGGATAAGAGGGAGCACCAGGCAAATTGAGAAAATGTAAATAGCTTGGGAGGGTAACAGCTTTGAGGAATTTAAGGAGAAGAAGATGCAAAGTTGAGCAGAAATTAAATAATAAAGAGCCTTGTATGCCTCTGAGATTTGGCCTTCACACAGAGGATAAAGGCTTGAGAAAGAAAATGATGGTCTCATTTTGATTCACATCTGCTTCCTCTTCCCAACCGGCACCATCTAAATTTAAACAATTAATATGTGAGCAAGAAAAGAAAACCCAGTGAAGGAGATAGAGGAGGAGTTATCAATGACAAGAGACGAATCCTTTGTAGCCAGAAAACTAAAGGATATAAAGTGAACTGAGAAGCCAATGAGGAGCTTAGAGTAGGGATCATCAAACTACGCTTGTGAGTCAAGTCCAGCCCACCGCCTACTACTGTAAATAAAGTATTATTGGAGCACAGCCAAGTCCATTCATTAATACACTGTCTATGGCCACTTTTACATATGATGGCCGAGTTGAGTAATTGAGACAGACATTATCTCATAAAGTCAAAAATATTTACTATCTGGCTCTTTACAGAAAATGTTTGCCAGTCCTTTTTTTAAAGCAAAAGAGCAGTTGATTAAAAAAAGGACTACCAGGAGTCCTTTGGATTTATCAGCAAGTAGGTTTTGGGAGACTCTGTGAGAGGGGTTTTCAGTAAAACGATTGATGCTAAATATAAAGAATAGGATAAAAGAAAGTGGAGAGAATAAATGCAGTCACCTTCCCACCACCAACCATTCCTGCCCCAGTCTCAGCAATAAAATGTATTATCTCCATTCACTGAGGAGGAAACAGTTTCAGAGATTTTGAGTAACTTAGCCAAAGTTGCACAGCAAGTACTTAGGGGTTGGAACTGGAATCCAGTTCTATTTAATCAAAACCCACATTCTTTCTGCTAGATTGGATTTTCCCTAGAATTTAAGTTCGAGAGCCCAGAATTCAAGCCTCATGAAATTGTTTTAGATTCCAAAAATCGTGAACTTAGATGGCAAAATATTCTTGCAGAGAAATGAGATGAAACCTCATCTGTTATCCCTGTCAACACGCACACTGAAGGAGTAAGACTGTTTAGTAACTACGTGCAATTAACCCCAAATCATTCTCTCTCCAAATGTAAAAAAATCTTACTCCCCAGACCCTCCTAATTTACAGAAACCACCTACTCAGAGTAAGTTTTCATAGACATAATGGAATTCACTTACAACATCTATTCTAAAATATTTTGCACAGCAAAGAAAATGAATAAACGCAACCTTTTAAATTAATAGCCATTAAGGGAACAATAATAACAACAAATAACAATGGAG
The DNA here is from genome assembly GCF_949987535.1 of Balaenoptera acutorostrata. Classification (NCBI taxonomy): domain Eukaryota; kingdom Metazoa; phylum Chordata; class Mammalia; order Artiodactyla; family Balaenopteridae; genus Balaenoptera; species Balaenoptera acutorostrata. Next base: position 16,473,256 of record NC_080073.1, read on the forward strand.
AGAGACTTTTCTAATGAAAGGAAAGAGAAAACTGGTAGACCAGAACCTTCCTATCCTATAAAGGTCTACATGAAAAACCTGAATAAAAGAATGTAAACAATTTTTTCTAACATGTAATTCACTATTGTCCAAATTCAGAGATTTATGTTAAATGAGACATATTAGCCTCATTCTTTCTCATTCCTTTATCAATTTTCAGGCCAACAATTTTAAGTATGATAGGCAGATAGGAGGGAGAGGTTGCTATAATATATGTCACCATTAATTAGAAATTACTTTAAAGCAGTAGCACTCAATGGGGGCAATTTTGCCCCTCCGGGGACATTTGGAAATGTCTGGAGGCACTCTGGATTGACACAACCTGGGGTAGGGCAGAGTACTACAGACATCTTGTGGGTAGAGGCCAGGGTGCTGTTAAACATCCCACAAAGCACGGGACAGCCTCCTGCAACAAATTATCTGCTGGCCCAAAATTTCCGTTATGCCCAGGTTGACATATGCCACTTCAAAGGAGCACCACTGTAGCACAATGGCATTCCAGCCAATGGCATAGTCTCCAGCATTTCAGACATACTAATTATGCATAGGCAAATGTTATCTGCAAAGTCATGAAATATAACCCTTAAACTCTCACAGTTGGAAAGGACAGCCTAAAAGGAAGAATTATGTAGGGATGATTGAAAGATTAAAAATATTGTATTATATAAAAGATAATAATATATCAATATTACCATGTATGATTTTTAAGAAAAATTTGTCCTCTTCTTCAAAGATGGTATTACATAGATATCAAACTGTATACATATACCCTTTGGACCAGCAGCCTATAGCTACATAAAAACAGTACATTAAAGACCCGTATGAGGCATGCTGCCAATTCATCCACAAAGAGAGAGATAAATGTGTGACTGAAAAAGTACTTGTCGAACACAAGCTGCAGCTGTGCCTAACTAATACCTGATTACTCAACTAGAACATATTATCCATCAGGCAGAACAAAGGTGGGTAATTTGCTATCATCTACTGAGATGATTTACCAAATTACTGCATAAAAATACACTTAGCTCATATTAAAGTTATGACACTAACCAAACACAAGCATATTCAGAATTAATGGTGATTTGACCTAACTTTCCTTTGTGGGGATTTAGAAAATATACTCCACAGGAATAAACCAAAGATAGTATAAAAATCTTAATTGGAAACCTGAAATTGACATCAGAATTCTTCCAGAACCAGTATAAAAGATTTCAATAAAGTTTGGTACTCAAAAACTATAATATGGGAAAATGTCAATAATAATTTAAAAATAAATTACATTTGTTACTGTTTTGGTTACTTATCTGTTATAAAACAAATTTATATACAGATATTCGTGTATAATTTAATCTGAACAGAAATGTAATGGTGATGAACACTACCTTCTTGGATCTTAATAATAAACTCTACGGAGACGTGAATTGGAGAAAAATCTTCTGACAGCTGACTTTGTCATCAAGTGAGCACTAGAAACGTCCTCTGGTAAATAGGTTCATTGCTCTCAATTCTTCACTCCTGTCCTGTATTCGAATTACTCCATGCCATTTGTCACAGGACTTTGCATTACCTCCCACTAATGAGTATGTTTCCTCATTCAACTGATGTTGAGTTTAGCCGCATGACTTGTTTGTCCAATAGCATGTGGATTAAAGTGATGGGACCTAGACACAAGCTGAAGCCTTTAAAGGCATTTCATAACTCTGCTCACCTTTTTTGTTTTCATGCCATTTGCCATTAGAGAAACATGCCTCACACGACTATTAACTAATTAGAGAAATGCAGAGCTGACCCACAACTTGAAAGCAAAGAAGATATTTGTCGTTGTAAGCCAGTGAGATTTTTGAAGTTGGTTGTTAACAGCAGAAACTACTATTTCCCTTAATAAAGGCTTTTCCAGAAATGTTTATACTATGGATGTTTCATGTTTACTGCCCCAGCATTTGTCTCCCTGATTTTTAATCAAAGATCCACCTTCATTCCATATCTTTAGGAAGGAGTTTCTGGGGTAAACCGAGTCTTGGCATTTCTCTAGTCACTGTAATTTGATTCAGTTATGGACATAAGATTTTAGTTGGGCCAATCACAATAAATTTCAGGACTTCTGGAAAAGCTACCAGAAAAGAATTTCACTGTTTCCTTATAGTCTCTTACTAGAAGAATGGGAAATTTAAGCTGCTTACCGACATCTTCCTGACACAAGGAGAAATCTCGTGCTACCTAGACTTAAGCCAACAAAGTTGAAAATAGAGTCAAGAAACAGAAAGAAACAAATCCTGAGGAGGTGGCCCAGTCTCTGAACCCAACTATACCTGAAAATTAATCTAGCTCTGGATATTTATATGTGTTGATAAGTTCCTTTTATTCCTTAATCTAATTTTAATTGAGTTAATGGTCTCTGACCACAGAGAGCTTCATAATGGATACAGTATCTATGGTGTCAATTTAAAGGATAGGAAATAGAGAAAATATTTTTTTATTTGTCTTTTAAAAAATTAATTAATTTGTTTATTGAGGTAACACTGATTTATAACATTATATGAGTTTCATGTGCACAGCATTACACTTCTACTTCTGTATACCCTACAGTGTGCTCACAAGATAAGAAATAACAAGTGTTGGTGAGGATGAGGTTTGTGGGAATGTAAATTGGTGCAGCCACTTTGAAAGTCCGTATGGAGGTTCCCCCAAAAAAATTCAGAGTAGAACTACCATATGATCCCGTTATCCCACTTCTGGGCATTTATCCAGAGAATATATTTTTCTTAAACACAATTTTCCTTTATTTGAACTGAAACACTCAGTTATTCTGTAATGTGTATAAAAAGAAGAATTTATCGCAGAAAGAGAATAATTATAAAAGCATATGCAAAATACATGTCTAAATCTTCTATTCATATAATTTTCTTGTAAAAGTGAGTATCATTATGACATAATTATACTTTATCCAAATCCCAATGTAAAATTAACATTTCAAAGATATAATAGAATTATAATATTTTTCCTGCAGGCCAAAATATTTTATCAGTTCAAGCTAAATTTATAATCTTCCAAACTTCACAGGAAGTATGAGAGACTATCTAAGGGAAGCGGGGCTGCCGAGGAGGAGGAGAAGGAGGGGCGCGTGGCTTCCAGCGGCTGGGGGCGCCTGCGAGCGGAGGGGGGGGGCCCTGTCCCGGAGGTGGCGGTGGTGCCATCTTGGCGAGGGGGGGATCAGGAAGTGCGGACGGCGGGGGCGGCAGTGGAGCCTGGAGCGGAGGCCGGGGGCTCCCGCCCGCCGGCCCTGGGGCAGCAGCAGCAGCCGAGCTGGGGCAGCAGCTGGGGGCGGGGGGTGGGGTGGGGGGGCTGGGGGACAGTCCCAGGATGGGGGGCGGGGCCTGGGGCCTGGGCCCTGCCTGAGTGGGGAGCTGAAGCTGCTCCAGTTCCTTCTCCCCCGCGGCCACGAGCGCTTCCGCATTGCCAGCACCTGCCTGGACCAGCCGAGATGCGAGTTCCCGCTGGCTGAGGCCAGAGGGTCCGGGACAGGGGCCACGCCCGGACCGCATCTCTCCCCACAGGGGTCGGTGCCTGGGGATCCCGTCCGCATCGACTGCAACATCACGGAGTCATAGCCAGCTGTGCCCCCCATCTGGTCAGCGGAGTCCGATGACCCTAACTTGGCTGCTATCTTGGAGAGGCTGGTGGACATAAAGAAGGGGAATACTCTGCTATTGCAGCATCTGAAGAGGATCATCTCCGACCTGTGTAAACTCTATAACCTCCCTCAGCATCCAGATGTGGAGATGCTGGATCAGCCCTTGCCAGAAGAGCAGTGTACACAGGAAGATGTATCTTCGGAAGGTGAAGATGAGGAGATGCCTGAGGACACAGAAGACCTACATCACTATGAAATGAAAGAAGAAGAGCCAGCTGAGGGCAAGCAATCTGAAGATGACGGCATCGGAAAAGAAAACTTGGCCATACCAGAGAAAATTAAAAAGAACCAGAGGCAAGATTACTTAAATGGTCCGGTGTCTGGCTCGGGCTCAGGCTACTGACCAGCTGATGAAGGAGCTCAGGAATATATACGGATCACTGAGTTTCAAAGGCGGAAACTATACAGTCAAACTCGTGAATGACAGCCTGTATGATTGGAATGTCAAACTCCTCAAAGTTGACCAGGACAGCGCTTTGCACAACCATCTCCAGATCCTCAGAGAAAGGAGCCGACTTCATCCTACTTAACTTTTCTTTTAAAGATAACTTTCCCTTTGGCGTGCCGTTTGTCAGGGTTGTGTCTCCAGTCCTCTCCGAGGGTATGTTCTGGGCGGAGGTGCCATCTGCATGGAAGTTCTCACCAAGCAGGGCTGGAGCAGGGCCTCCTCAACAGAGTCAGTGATCATGCAGATCAGTGCCACACGGGTGAAGGGAAAAGCACGAGTGCAGTTTGGAGCCAACAAATCTCAGTACAGCCCGACAAGAGCACAGCAGGCCTACAAGTCCTCGGTGCAGATCCACGAAAAAAACTGCTGGTACACACCCCCGAAGGAAGATGGCTAACCCGGGAGTGCCATCCCCTTCCTCCTTCCCCAGGCATCACTGGACCAATTACCTTTGAATGCTGTATTTGGATCTCCCGCTGCCTCTGTGGTTCCCTCCCTCACTTTTCCTGGACATGATAGCTCTGCCTATTGCAGGACAATGATGGCTATTCTAAACGCTAAGCAAAAAAAAAAAAACACAGAACTGTTTCAAGTACTCAAGACTGACTTACAGACCAACCAACCACCTGGTTGGAACCTTTACTAGCAAGCATTCTTATAAAAGAAACTTTCGAGCCTCATTATATTGCTGGAAACTCAGCTGTGCTCCAGACTAGAGCCTCCTTACCTATGCTATGGATTCTTAATTTATTTTCCCTTATTTCATGTACACTGCTTTTTTTGGTTACAGTGTATGATGGATGTGTATAAAAAAAATGTATCTTTGGGAAAACAATTACAGTCTGTTAACTTGAAAAAAAAAAAAAGACTATAAAACTCTACTAAATTTAAAATGAACAAATTTAATACCAGGTTTATAAACACGACACAAAAACACCTCAGATGATGGAGAGAATAAATTATATCTGTCCTAGAATCAAGTCTGCATAAACCTATTTTTCTAGATAATATAGGTGAAGTGTTTTTTCTGTAATTGAGTAAAGGAAAGGAAACTTAATCAGCTTGCCTCGACACAGTGAAAAGTTTTCTTTGACGACTGTCAGTAAAGTGGCCAAGTACCTGATAATTATATTATCAGATGTTAATATTTCACTTCTGGTTGCTTAGCAGCCACCTATATTTTAGAAAATAATATTCTATTTCTCTGACTATATGATGTGTATCATTTTATATTATTTGGAAAATACTGAAAGGTATTAAGGAAATAAAAGCCTGCCATGTTCCAAACACAAGATAGTTATTACTGTTAACAGTCCATTGTATTTCTCTCCAGAATTTATTTTCTAGAATTGTATTGTATATATAATCGTCTGCATCTTGTTTTTTTAATATACACTTACTATATTTGATATTTTCCTATGACAATCATTTGTTAAAAAAAAAACAACTTTCAATAAACATACATCTCACTTTAAGTAATAGCCAAATTCTTACAGTAGTCTACATGAATTGCATCCTCTCATTATCTGTCTGACCCAACTACCTCCCACTCCTTAACTTTACTCTGGTCGCAACGAATCCACTGCCATTCCTCCAACATGCCATGATGAACCCAAGTTAATGCCTTTGTAGTAGCTGTCCCCTTGGCCTGCAGTCCTTCCTCTCCTGACGTGCATGGTTCATTCCACCTCCTCCTCCAAATGGCAAAGTTCTGTGGGATGCACCATGACCTGTCAGGTGACTGTGGTCATGGTCTCTGGAGTCAGAATTCACATCCTAGCTGTGTGACCTTGGGAAAGCTGCTGAACCTCTCTGTCCTTTGGGGAATAACAATAACTATTCTCAGGGCCCAAACTCTGCTCTTTTTTTAAGTCTTTATTGAATTTGTTACAGTATTGCTTCTATTTATTTTATGTTTTGGTTTTTTGGCCACGAGGCACGTGTGATCTTAGCTCCCCAACCAGGGATTGAACCCGCACCCCCTGCATTGGAAGGTGAAGTCTTATCCACTGGACCACCAGGGAAGTCCCCAGCTCTTTTTTTAATGTTACTGTTTCCACAGTCCATTTGTATTTCATAGCATACTCTATTACTTACTGGTTATTACAGTTATTATTATAATTTACTGATATATTATGTTTATTGTGTACTGTCTCATCTCCTCTCACTAGATTGTAAATTCTACAAAGGTAGGTTTTCACCCTGAAGTGTTCCTCAAACAAAACTGCACTAAAAAATACACCCATATACACAAAAAATTAACACTAATATAGAACCTAGAATGCCATCACTGTCCTAAGCTTTTAAAATATATTAATCATTTGCTCCTGCCACAAGCCATGGAATAGGGATTATTATTATGATCTCCATTTTATAGATAAGAAAGTTGGGGCGTTCAAATACATAAGCAGCCTTCCCAACTGGTAATGCTAGTAAGTGGTGAAAGAATTTGAACCCAGGCAGTCTGGCTCCAGACAGAATATTCTTGATCACTATGCTATGCTTCTACTGAATATGTATCGATTGAATGAACTGAACAAACCAAAGAAGGAAGCGCTGTCATATCAACAGGATCACGTTTCTTTGATAGTCCCTACCTCCTTCTGAAAAAAAGTGAATTCTAGTTCTTCTAAGATTATCTTTTTCTCACCAGAGGAATGCAGGCAAGAAGGTAGAATAGTGAGGTTTTCATTTCTCATCTCACCTTCAACATGAGATGGGCCACCTTCCTGTTGGCTGAGTGTCCAAATATGTTGGATTTTCCTTTATTATTTTCGTCACCTTCACTCAGTTTCCAGCTCCACACTAATGATTTGCATCTGTAAAGCAAATAACCTTTGCTAGCCAGTGTGTTTTCCCTTTAACTTGGGCATGTTACCTTTTTATTTTAAATAAATATTATAGCACAACTTGCTAGTATACTATTAATAGCAGCAGTTTTCGAGCAACTACATCGTAACTGTGTTCAATTCACTGGAATACTGTGTTCTTTTGCCACTCTATACATACTGCCCTTTAATATAGTATCTTTAATTGGGATACGAGTTGCTTGCTGGATGCATTATGAAACTCCACAGGGCTGTATTATGAGAGCAATACTTTCTAGCTGTGCTCAGCTCTGCTTTAGCTTTGCTTAAGTATGTCATATGAGGGAGGGAGGAGGGCTCCTCCTTTAATTCCTGAAAGGGAGTAACGAGACTACTGTTCACTGCCCCTCTCACCAAAAGAAAACAAAAATACACTTAAACTTAGCCGTCCTTTAGGACTACCTAGAACACTGTTTCTCAAAACAGAACCCACAGACAACAACTGCATCACAGGCAGCTTGAGTGCTTGTTAAAAAATGAGGACCAGTACCCCTCATCCTGACCTTTTAGTGAACTGAAATTTGAGGAGGTAGGACAAAAGGGTTTGCATTTTTAACAAGTACCCCCAAGTAATTTGTGTGTGTATAATATATACATTAAACGTTATTCAACAAATAAATGTTCAGCCTCTACTAGGTGCCATTTCCTGTACTGATTTCTGAGTATATAATAATAAACAGAAAGAGATATAATCGCTGTCCTCATAGAATTTCAGCCTAGTGAGGAGCCACGTATTTGTAAACGACCACCATACAAACAAGCACAGACTCTCAACTGGGATCCGGGCTATGAAGGAGAGAAATTCAGAAATATGGACAGCTGGGCAGGAATTTCAAGGAAGGCATCTCTGAACTGAAACCCAAAGCTGAGTATAAATGAACTCAGGAAGAGGGGAAAAGTGGGTTGTGTTCCAGCCAAGAAGAAAATGATGTCATAAATCACACGGGGGTAAAGGAGCTTGGAGAGAGAAGGACTAATGCACAAAGCCCAGGGTGTGATAGCAACAGGGCAGCGGAAGCAGATTGTGAGAAGAAGCCATTGAGGTGACAGCTGAGTCTTGTAGACTAGCTCCTCCTTTATTCTACAAATACAAAGGGAACCTCTTGGAGGCTTTAATGGGGGAGAGGACACTGGCAGTGTTATAGTTGACATTAGTCTTATCCTAGAGCTGCACTATCCAATCAGGTAGCCACTAGCCACATGTCTATTTATGTTTAAATGTAATAAAATTAGAAGTTCAATTTCTCAGTCACACTATTTACATTTCAAGTGCTTAAAAGCCACATGTGGCTGGTAGCTACCTATCTGACAGCACAGATACAGAATATTCATTGTCCCAGAGAGTTCTATTGGCACAGCTGCTCAAAGTGTGGTCTGCAGACCCCAGCGTGGCAGACATCCCCTGAGAGCTAGTTAGAAATGCACAATGTCAAGTCCCACACTGCATTTGAAGGTGATTCTTAGGTGACCTGTATGCATATTAAAGTTTGAGAACCATAATTCTAAAAGGTAACTGACCTTTTAATGGAATCCTATTAATCATTTGCTACTTTGAATGGGGTGAAAAGCACAGAGAAAATTCCAATATAGAGAATGACTGAAGAGATGAGGATATTGCCTGGTACCAATTTGGGCCTCAATTTCATGAGATCTCCTCAAGTCCCCTTAGGAACTCAGTGAAATATACACACCACCTGGTTCCAATCAAATGCTTTACATTTGGGGGGAAAAAGATTGTCTTACAGTTCTTTCCAAACATGATTTCCAGGTATTGCCCTGCTGTCTTCCCTTCCCATCCTTTCCCCTGTACTATCCCTCTCTAATGTCTTGCTGTTGTGAGTAGGATTGCTACATATCATACCAACAGAATACAGGCTGTGACGCAAAAAGCTTAATTATCATTTTTAGGGTTCCCGGTGAAATGTTACTTGTTAGATTGTTAAAAGAAACTAATGAACTCACTAGCTTCCTGAAATTGTAGTTCTATTTTTCAGAAGTATGGTTGCCTATTTATTTTTAACTGTACTATTATCATACAAATAGATCAACTTGTGGTTGTTACCCATTTCAGACACATGCTCCACTCCACTTTTATTACACAGTCTGTTACATGACAAAATACCTGAGGAAGCTCACCAAAATCCCAGACTTCTAAACAAAGCATTATAACATGTGGGAGGATAGAAAAAACTTCCAAATAGCTAACCTAGGCTCAGGTTTAATATTTGAGCTAAAGAAAGACTAGGATAACAAAATGATAATAATCTTAAAATGAACACTTACTAATCATTAAGGACTGAATGTATCCTCTCAAAATTCATATGTGGAAGCCCTAACCCTCAATGTGATGGTATTGGGAGAGAGGGCCTTTGTGGGCTATGAGGGTCAGATGAGGTCATGAGATTTGACAAAGTGTCTCTCCTTGACCAAATTTTAGTCAGGTTCCTTTGATCCTCTTCCCAACTGGGCCTCAACTTTTGTCCTACTCTTTCTACCTCTGCATTGTACAATTTTAGCAAGAGTCCTGCTAAGTCAATTTAGCCAGAATTTCCCACCTCAATATCTGATCACCCTCAATAGCTAATTGGGTTCCTCTTCCCCCCCTTACCCCAGGTGACATCTGATCTCCCTGGCCCCTTAAGCAAGAACCCTGTTAGGTTCATTTAGCTAGAATCCTCTCTTACCCCTGATGTTTCTTCTTAGCGATTTTCCGTCTACTGACCCCCACCCTGATCCTTGGCTACAAATTCCCACCATTCCTCACTGTATTTAGAGTTGAGCCACCTCTCTTACTTCAAAAACCCCATTGCAGTAGCCCTCATACCTAGCCTGATAATCCTGAATACAGCTTGCCTTACCACTTTAACAAGGGTCACAATAATTTTTTCTTTAATAGGGTGGGATTCTCATGATGGGATTACTGGTATGATAATAGAAAGATATCTCTCTTTCTCTCTCTCTCTCTGTGTCTCTGTCTCTCTCTCACAGACACACACACACACATACACATTCTTTCTCTCTCTCTGTCTACAGAAGCATGGAGGAAAGGCCATGTGAGGACAGAGTGAGAAAGCAGCCATCTACAAGTCAGGAAGACAGCTCTCACTAGAAATCAATTTGACTGGCATTTTGATCTTGATCTTGGACTTTCCAGCCTGTAGAACTGAGAGAAATACATTTTTGTTGTACAAGCCACACAGTCTGTGGTATTTTTTATGGCAGCATGAGCAGACTAAGACACTATATGCCATGCCCAGTGCTACATACTTCACAGATATTGTCTCATTTGATCTTTACCTACATTATTACTAAGCTAAAGTTACTAATATTATAAATGCTTTACAAATGAGGAAACTGAGGCTCACTGAGGTTAAGTGACTTCCCAAAGTCCCTCTGTTATTATTCCAAAGTCATCTCCTATTTACTTTGAATCTGAGTCCAAAGATACCCCATGCAAAGCTTTAAGCAATACGTATGTTAAATGCTAGCAGCTATAGAGCCATCCAAAGCACCCCAAGTACTTGAAATGTTAACACATTTTGACAGCTATATTAAACTATTACCTGCATTTAAACAGATGCTATTATTTTTACAGGTATAATTAGGCTTTATGTACAAAAGAAATATATCTGTGGCTATTCCTTGTTTTTTGGGGTTTTTTTAATTCTTTTTTTTATTCCTTGTTTTTATCCAAGAAATCTTACTAATTCGGGTTCATGTAGCACAGACAAGATGGCTTGCTAAACATATAAATGCACATCAAAAGCGAAGTCCTGTATGGATAGGAAACCTGAATTCTAATCCTATTCTGTAACTAATTATGGGACCTTGGGCAGGTCACTTTAGGACATATCTCATAGGACAAGGTGTTCCCTTATGGGAAAAAGGGGCTGTTGGTCTTTAGCATTACCCCTCCCCCAGAGTTAATACTCTTTGATTTTTGTTCTCAAAGGAAGTCTTATCAAGAACTCCATTATCTCAGCTGGCAAAATAAAATGTTTGATCTTTATAACAGGTTTAGGTCCTGCCACTTGATTACTTTGAATTTTGGTCCCCAAGGTAAAAAAATGAAAGAATGAAAGAGAGAGAGAAGAAGAAGGAAAGAAAGAAAGAAAGAAAGGGAGGGAGGGAGGGAGGAAGGAAGGAAGGAAGAAAGAAAAGAAAAAAAAGAAAAGAAAGCTGGTCAATCATATGTGCTATTCTACACAAAAATAAAAAATAAAAAAATAAAAATAAGAAAATTCAGACGCCAATTAGCTGATAGAATCTGTCCTGCTAGCAAATGTAAAATAATTAGCTGTACTGGTTAGGACTTATTCAGTTACAAGTGACAGAAACCCATTTCAAAATGGATAAAGCAAAAAAACCAACAACAAAATATTTAGTGATACGCACAAAAGTTCATGGGTGGTATGGCTTCAGGCAAATATCTTTGCCTGCTGGCAAAGCTCTAGGCTTACACGCTCATCTTCACTTTCCCAGACGGATGTCCCAGAATTAAATCTCATGGGCCAGAAAGGGCCATGTGCCACATTTGAAGCAGTCCTATGGCCAAGATAGGCCATATGCCTATACTTTGAACCAGAGATGAAGGCAGCCTCACTTTTAAACACCTAGAAACCACAAGGAAAATCCAGTAAAATTACTATAAGAATCGAGAATGAATATTTGGCAAGCAAAAAACAGTAGTCATCCACCTTATCAAGAAAAATATTAACAGTAAAGACATAATGGTAAGTGACAAAGTGGTTTCCCCATCTTACTAAAGATAATAATAGCTGTAAATTATTGAGCATTTCCTATACATCCGGGATTGTGCTAAATGCTGTACACTTGTTATCTACTTTATCTTACATACAGATGAAGAAGCAGAGGCTCAAAAAAGTGATGTCACTTGCACAGAATCCCTAAAGCTAATAAAAGGCAGAGCTAAAATACAATATGGATTTATCTGATTTCCCAGTTCAGGTTCTTAAGACTCTTAACCACTATACTGCTTCCATAAGAACTAACTTGATATCTTATTTTCAGAGAATACAAGAAAACAGAAGCTGCAAAGTAAAATAACTTCATTACGTGGCTTCAAAAAATGATGGTTGTTTGTAACAAGAGAAGAGTACAGTAGAATATGGTTGACTAATAATGTCCATAACTGATCTGTGACAAAATCAGTATCATAGTGTCTTAAATAATTCAGATACCTTATTTCCAAAATACGACAGTGTTCCAAAAAATGATTTTCACAATAGATATGTACATGTATGGATGTGTATGTGTGTGTACACAGAAAATTAGAAATCAGTGTTTCCAGAAGAGTTATTAACAATCAGAACATGAGAACCATCCACAGCTCTTACTAGTTATATCAGAATTATGAGTTATATCAGTTACTAGTGATATCAGAATTATTCAAAGTCATACTGGGACGTCACTAACCAGTCATCTGAAACTTGGCTGTTCATATGCCTGCAACCCACCAACCTCTACAGCCAGTCATTAAGTTACCACTTACCTAAACAATTTTCTACAGTAAGGTTTGGCAAAAGATGGTCTATCGTTCAAATCCAGCCTGATGCCTGTTTTTGTCAGTAAAGTTTTATCAGAACATAGCCATGCACATTAATTTACATATTGCTTATTGCTGCCTTTGCACTACAATGGCAGAGTTAAACAGTTTCTACTGGGACGATCTATCCCCAGAGGTTGAAAATATTTGCTATTAGTCCTCTACAGAAAAAGGTTGCCATGTTCTAGAATATGGCATGCATGCTTCAAGGAGGATTTGAATGTTTAAAGATAAATTCCAAAAACCCAGAAATTTTTCTCCTAGTTTGTAAATCACTGGGAAGGAAACTAATATTTTATGAATACATATTGAATTTCTCATGCTATAAAAAGAATGTGATATCATACCTCAAACTGACCTTTGAAAATGCAGTAATGACGTGTTTATCAGGCAAGCTGCTCCAGAACAGTTGAGATGCCAGAAGTGTCCTCTACTGCTTTAGGGCATCTTACTTTATATTGTTTCTATTTAGACCTTTAAAAAAGGAGTTAATGAGCTGAAACCTTTTCATTTACTCTCTTTGGGGCAACTGTCAATTGGAGGCTATGACATGTACTTTTTCTTGAAAAGTTTCCTTAAAATCTTTTAAACCTTAAAACTTTCCTTAACAGTTTCCCTTGCATTGGTTTCTACAAATTATATATACCTTGTTCCCCTCCCATTAAATCATGTTGACCCTGGAGTCATATATAAATTAGACATGTTCAACTCTTAACAGGCATTCATGGCTACTGAGGGACTTGTCCTTTGAAAGATTAACTGGGCACTTGGCCTTTATTGGTCTGTTCTTGGAATTACTGTGTTTCATCTGTTTTCCTTAAGCAGCTTGGGCTCTGGATGACCCACTTTCAATAAAGAAGGCTATTTGCTTAATGGAAGAGCATACTGTATTTTCCCTGATTCTGAATTAAACTCTAGGGATAATGTTTCCGTTTTTTACACGCAGACTCATTACTCCAACCTTCCCTGATTGGGTGGAAGGAGGATATTTTAGATGTGAAATTCTAGTTCTGATACTTTATCCTAAACTCTAGACTGCACAGGGAATCCCTGATCAAATTTCCAGCAGTTACATGAGACATATTAGGCATTAGGGTATACCACTGAGAAATATCTCTATGGTGTGCAAGTTGCTGCAGACATTTCACTTGTGCTATTTAAATAAACTAGTCATGTTTCATCATGCACCATAATGTTTCACTGTCAGGCACACAAACCTTAAGAATTTTCATATTTTCAACAAACTCAAGAGTAAAGCCATGAATTTGAAAATGTATGTGTTCACCCCAAGCCAGAGCAGAATATAATCCCCCTCAAAGGAGGAACACATTTTTGGCTAGCAGAAAAGCAAAACAAACTACAATCCTTAGAATATTTTAAAGTCAGCACAAGAAAGCTGTTGACAAGGAAAACAGGGTTGCAATGTGGATGAGAGAATCATATCTCCCAGTTAAGATCTTACTAAGAACAATTCATTCATTTCTGCATGTTGCTCCACTTACAGAAAGAAGTTGTGCCCCCCATTCCAATTCCAAATACTCCAAAGGAGCATTTGCATCAGCCCTCATATCTGTAAATTACACTCCTGGAATGTCAATTTCCTGGTACTGAAACTGCTAAAATGCAAATAGGAATGCTTTCACTGATCCTACAGTTACATATGTCTTGATAAGACTGCCTTAAGGCTTGTTTGAAAATATACTGAGTGAGTTCGATATATTTTTTCTCGACCAAGCATCCATCCAAGGAGAAAACTGTGTCACCATGAGGTGGCAATCTGTTCCAGCAGTCAGCATGTGACAAACAAACCAGCTGGAGACAGGTCTTTCTTTACCACTCTTAGAAGAAATGCATTCTCTTTCCACTGAGGATGCCCAGCTGCTCATGGGTAACCCTGGAGCTTTAAGTATATTTGCTCCAAAAAGGCAGAGTCTGTCTGAAGGTGCAGTCAGCACAAAGAGCAGAGTTAGGGGACTCAGAAAGACAAATCCCAAAGGGCATCATTTAAGTCCAAGAGTGAAGTGCTACCTAATGGAAGAACCACCGTAACTTTTCAGTTAGTTGAAGTTAATAAGTTCAGTTTTTGCTTAAGCTGTTTAGAGATGGGTTATTGTCACTTGCAAGAGGATAGTCACAAGGACAAGGTATTTTTACAAATGCTCAAAACATAATGAAAGCTCTATTATGATATGTTTATCAGACATCAAAATTTTGAAGATATGTGATACCTGACAGGAACATTTTGTGAGGGAGGAGGAGGAAGAATCTAGAAGAGTAGGCACAATCCATAGGCTCTGAATGGAATGCAGAATAATCAGGTACCCAGAACAGAGAGGTGGGGGGCTGGTAATGGGAGGGGCATTAAAAAGGGAAGCGAGCAGAGGTAGAAGACATGTTTTCATGTACTTGAGTGCAGTGTTTGGGGTTAGGAATGATTTAGCAAAATGTGAGATCTACAGTTTTATGCAGCTCAAACTAAACTACTCCAACAAAACTATTTCTCCACTGATATTACCTCTGCCATGAGCCAGGGTGTCCATTATGTTAATATTCATTTCATATTTTTTACCTTATTAAGAAATACCTCTACCACTTATCGGTTGAGAGCTTTCCAACCACTACACTGAGCTACTTGATGACCTTTCTCTCTATGGATGAACAGGTGGGGCCTGGAATGGCCAAACCCTTGAGCACATCATTGTGAACCATGGAAAGCCATGAACAGTAACAATGGGAATCACTACAGTCATATATGTTTTGTTCAAGTCATTTTACCTCCCTAAGACTTAGTTTACTCATCTGCAAAAAGGAATAGAATATAGAGATGATATATTATAGAGCTTTGCAGTGAAAATTACACTCAATATAAAATAATATATGAAAATGGTCTAAGTGGCGCCATAATACAGTAGGTACTAATTAAATTATAGCTGCTGTATTTTCTATAAACACATTTCACATTTGTTTGCCAATTACATTTGCATTTGTCTGTAAATGCACATATTTAAGACAGAATTTACTTTTCCCAGACAGAATGTATACATGAAAGGATCTATAAAAGGAAAAATCTTGATTTTTCAAAATCCTATATTGTTGTCATGGTTAAAATACTGGAGTTTCAGAAGAAAAATGCTTAGAATCATGTAAATATCTAATTAACCCATCCTCCTAATCAGGTTATTTATTTTTTATAAAGCAGTTATTCACACTGAAATTTTCGAATGGCACAATAGAACAAAATTGGGTTTGCGCAATAATTTGAGGCAATCATGTTTTTATAAGTAAATAATATGCATAAATGAAACAGATTAATAATCTAATTATATTATGACTTCTTTTAGAGCCCGTTCATGTGCTAATTTCAAAAATGTGTATGTTAATCATGCTGTTTAACAGTGCAATCACAAAGGTCAATGTACTTTACAAAAGCTGATAGGGGTCTAACAGACTTGCAAAAGGTATTAGTCTCAGCAGAAAGCTAGCATTTGGAAGTCAATGAAAAACCTGCCAAGTTGTGAAAGCAAATACAGAAAGAAGTGTCTATGCATAAAATATTCAGCAAGATAATAAGGTAATACGGCATTGGTGAACTTTATTTTTTTATTGAAGTACAGTTGATTTACAATGTGTTAATTTCTGCTATACAGCAAAGTGATTCAGTTACACACACACACACACACACACACACACACACACACATTCTTTTTTTATATTCTTTTCCATTATGGTTTGTCATAGGATATTGAATATAGCTCTCCGTGTTATACAGTAGGACCTTGTTGTTTATCCATTCTTATATATAAAAGCTTACATCTGCTAACCCCAACTTCCCACTCCAACCCTCCCTCAACCCTCTCCTCCTTGGCAACCACAAGTCTGTTCTCTATGTCCATGATTCTGCTTCTGTTTCATAGATAGGTTCATTGTGTCATATTTTAGCTTCCATATATAAGTGATAACATATGGTATTTGTCTTTCTCTTTCTGACTTACTTCACTTAGTATGATAATCTCTAGTTGTATCCATGTTGCTGCAAATGGCATTATTTTGTTCTTTTTTATGGATGAGTAGTATTCCATTGTATGTACCACATCTTCTTTATCCCTTCATCTGTCGATGGACACTTAGGTTGTTTCCATGTCTTGGCTATTGTGAATAGTGCTGCTATGAACTTTGGGGTGCATTTATCTTTTTGAATTATAGTTTTGTCTGGATATACGCCCAGGAGTAGGATTGATAGATCATATGGTAGTTCTATTTTTAGTTTTCTGAGGAACCTCCATACTGTTTTCCACAGTGGCTGTACCAACTTACATTCCCATAGCACTGGTGAACTTTAAAAATTGTAATGCAGAGTGCATATGGAAGAGAACAAAAAAAAATTTCAATGGCTAAAGATTTGTGACTTTTTTCTGGGATGAATATAGTAAAAATCAATGAAGAAAAAGTTGAACATAAGTATAAAAGAGATACTATGTTCTTCTGGTAATAGAAATGGCAATTAAATATAAAGTACTTGCTTCTCATCCAAGTCTCCTCTTCCTCTTTACCCCAAACCCATCCTTCAGCACAGCCTCTACCTTCTCTCTTTTATAATGCACTTTCTGAAACTGAAATAAATACAAACACAAAAATGCATACAGAAATTTATAATCATTTTTGAAGCTTTTATAAATGGACTCACACAATATGTATACTTTCTTTTGGGGTTTCCTTCACAAATTATTATGGTTGTGAGATTTTCTTCCATGTTGTTACATGTAGTAGTAATTTTCATTGCTCTAATGTATATACCACAAGTTTTGCCATTAAAATAGTGTATTGTTATAAATAGCCTGGACCAGCTTTTCTACTTATGTATTTTTGGAATATAACTAGGAGTGGAATTGCTGAGTCAAAGCACTGTGGAGCTCATCCTTTAGGTTTCCAAACTGATAGTGCTAACTTATGCTATTGCAAGCACTGCTTGGATGTTTCCATGGGTCCATAAGCCCCTCATTAGTATTACCATGTTTACTTTGTTTTGAATTTTAGCCATTTTTTATATGTAGTGACATCTCACTGGGTTCCTGTTTTATTGAGGTATAGTATACATGCAACAAAAGGCACATAAGTGTCGATGGGTTTTGACAAATTTATTTACCCATGTAACTACTATCCAAAGCAAAATATATAGAATATTTCCATTATCCCAGAAAGTTCTCTTGCCTTTTTCCATTGAATTTCATACTCTCACCTTAAGAATTGCTGTCCTGATTTCTGTCACTATAGTTCTCTTCTTGGACTTCAAATAAGTAAAATCCTACAGCGTAAAATCACTTATGTGTGGCTTCTTTTGCTCAACATTGTGTGCTCGACGTTGTGTTTATAACATTCGTCATGGCATGTGTCAGCATTATTAATTTCCTTTTCGTTGTCAAGCAATATTCCATTGTATGAATATACCACAGATTGTTTATTCCATTCTCCTTGTGGATGAGCATTTGAGTTGTTTCAAATTAGGTTATGATGAACATTTTTTATAAATCTTTTGCAGACAGAGGTTTTTATTTATCTTGGGTAAATACCTAGAATGGAATTCTCAGGGTGTGAGATAGAATGTATATTTAATTTGACAAGAAACTGCCAAACAGTTATGCAAAGTATTTGAACAATTTAACCTTCCTACCAGCATTTGTGAAAGTTATAGTAGCTCCACATCTTTGCCAACAATTAGCATTGTCACTCTTAACGGATATATCCATTGCAGTGGGTGTAAAATGATATATGATTGTGGTTTTAATTTTCTGATAATGATGTTAAGCATTTTTTTACATGCTTGTGCTTATTGATCATTCTTATATCTCCTTTTGAGAAGTGTCTGTTCAAAAGTTTTACCCTTGTTATTGAGTAATCTGTCTTTATAACATTGATAAGTAGAAGTTCTTTATATATTCTAGATAAAAGTCCTTTCTCAGATTTATGCATTGTAAATATTTTGTTTCAGTCTGTGACTTGCCTATTCATTTTCCTAATTTCTTTCATAAATAGAAGTTTTATCTTTAACATTGATAAAGTTCATATTATCCGTTTTTGTAATGACTAGTGCTTTTTTGTGTCTGTCCAATAAATCTTTGCCTACTCAAGATAACAAAGACATTTTCCTACAGATTTATGGTTGTAGATTTTAGATGTAGGCCTTTGATCTATCTTGAATTAATTTAATCTTGGAGTGATATATGGAATTGATTCAGCATTATTTGTTTAAAAAACTTTCCTATCCCATGGATTTAATTTCACACCTTAGTTTAAAATAGCTGGCTGTATATATAGGTCTATATCTCAACTCCCTTTGGGTCTACTGATCTATTTGTTATTCCTTATACTGATACTACAGTTTTAATTAACGTAGCTTTATAGTGGTTCTCAATAGCAGGTAATATGTCTTTCAACTTTGTTCATTAAGAAAAAAATATACATGCTCTTATATAAACATATATTTTATTATATTTTATATAAATATACATATCATTTGCAATTGCATTTTAATTTTAGAATAAGTTCATGAATTTCTTCAAAAAATACTGCTGGAATTTTGATTGGGACTGAGTTGAATCTACAGATTTATGACTGCTTTTGTGATTTATTATTTATCTTTTGTTTTCAGCAATATGACATATCTCATATTTTTCTTTGTATCTATGTTTCTTTGGTTTTATAGCACTTCTTTTTTTTTTCTTTTTTTAAAATTTATTTATTTATTTATTTATTTTTGGCTGTGTTGGGTCTTCGTTTCTGTGCGAGGGCTTTCTCTAGTTGCGGCGAGCGGGGGCCACTCTTCATCGCGGTGCGCGGGCCTCTCACTGTGGCGGCCTCTCTTGTTGCGGAGCACAGGCTCCAGACGCGCAGGCTCAGTAGTTGTGGCTCACGGACCTAGCCGCTCCGCGGCATGTGGGATCTTCCCGGACCGGGGCACGGACCCGTGTCCCCTGCATTGGCAGGCGTATTCTTAACCACTTTGCCACCAGGGAAGCCCCTATAGCACTTCTTGAACCTCTGCCTTGAACACTCCATTCAGTTTTTTTAACATTCTTAGTCTCAATATTCTCAACTATTGTTTCTGCCCAATTCACTCTTTTGTCCACTTTTAAGACTCCAATTACATATTTGTTAGACATTTGTACTGTATTCTAAATATCCATTATGTTCTCTAAATTTTCTATCCTTTTGGAGCTTCACCTTCAGTTTGAATATTTTCTTTTGACTTATTTTCCAGCTTCTTCTTTCTTCAGCTGTATCTAGTCTGTTGATAAACCCAACCACTTAGTTTAATAGAATCTCCACTGTTGAGATCTTAACCACTCATTTTATTACTTAAGTTCTAGAATTCCCATCTTTTAAAATTTCCAGTTCTCTGCTAAAATTCTCCATCTTGTCACAATTTCTGAACATATTAATTAAGCTATAGTTTATAACTCTAATATGTGGTTGTTCTCTTGGCTTTTTTTTCTTGTTTTTGGCCGGTTCTTGATGTTTTGCACCTGATTGTTTTTTATGGAAGTATAGTTGATTTAAAGTGTTATATTAGTTGCAGGTGTACAACATAGTGATTTGATATTTTATAGATTATACTCCATTTATACTTATTATAAAATATTGGTTATATTCCCTGTACAATACATCCTTGTATCTTATTTATTTTATATGTGCCTGATTATTTTTTATTGCTCACCCACATTGCCTACCATTGTAAAGAAAATTGGTATCAATCATTTGAAGCTTTAACTAATGTCATCTTTCTCCAGAGAGGAATTATTTTTGTTATCATGAAGCAGGGGGGTACATCGCCATAATCCACACAGGAGTTGAGATGATTTTAAGCTGAGCACTAGTTATTATGAGAGCTTATTTAGTTCCCATTCAATATCACACGTAGAATGCACTACCTTTAGATACCAACTGACAGATCGGGGTATTTACCCAGAGCCCTTAATTCCATAGTTTCCCCAGCAACATAAGACAGCCCATATTCTGCTCAGTTGATTATCCTCTCAACCATTGCTTTAGCATTTGGCATTAATTTTACTGGTAGAAGTGGCTCCAGATACTGAAATAACCTCCCTTGGTATTCCTCATTTTCTGTCTCTTGGCTCTTTAAGTTTTCAATGTATTGGTACCTTTTTTATGTCTTAAAACAGATAATTTTCTAAATATTTTTCTAGCTTATTTCATTGTTCTCAGCAAAAAGGCTGTTCTGAAACCTAGTTAGTCATTACTAGAAGCAGAATTTCTGTATCATCACTTAAAAAATAAATATTTGTAGAAGTTAATGGACCAGCTTTCAAAAATATTAAAATATTATCCTGTCTGATAAATCTAATAGAGACAAGATTTCCCTAATGTAAATTCAGTTCAATGACATGTAAAAAATTTAGCTGAGATATGTCAATGTGTAATTGGTAATTTATGATATTGCTTGAGGATAAGGAAAAATGCAACTCGTGAGTGTAAATTACTGAGAATAGAGCAAGATGAAAAAAAAAAAAAAAAAAAACCAAAACCAAAAAAAACAGCATAGTAAAAGCTGAAAGAACTGAGCTGAAATTTAAACCACCACCCACCAAAGACAAGACAGATCTTACAGTTCAGATGTATCCAGACTGATTGCCTCCCAAAACAAAAACATCCACATTCCCAAGAGGATTATAATAGAAACCAGAGTGTATACAATATAACATTAACAATGACCAACATACAACCCAAAATTGACATGGAAAGACATAGGAAAAAGAGACTCATTTTTAAGTGAAAAGACAACAGATGCCAAGGTCAAGATGACCCAGATTTTGTAATTATCCAACAAGGACTTTCCAGCAGCTATTTTAAAGATCAGTATTTGTTATAACTTTCATAACAAATATACTGAAATGAATGTAAAGATGAGAAATATCAGTAGAAAATGAAACTATAAAAAATAACTAAATGAAGCAATTACACTCCAATAAAGATGTTAAAAAAATAACTAAATGAAAATTTTAAAAGTAAAAAGTACACTATCTTACTTACATAAATAGTTCACTGAATGGGCTCAAAACCAGAATGTGTATATCTATATCTATATCTATATCTATATCTATATCTATACACACATATACATATATACATATACACATACATATATAAAAGGTGTAAAGTAAGTTACATTGTTGTCCTAGAAGAAGAGAATAAGAGTTTAGGGCAGAAGTGTATTTGTAGAAATAACATTTCAAAATATACTAAATTTGGTGGGAATCATAAATTTATAGAATCTAGAAACTCAGTAAATTCCAAATAGGATAAATTCTAAGGAAAACATGCATAGATGCATAATAATCAAAATGCAAAAAATCACAGACATTACAAACGAAACTTAAATACATTAAAGAGAGGAGGAAAACCATTTAAATCACTTTTGTCCTAAAGGACAAAAGTTCTTATTTCCTCAGCTGCCAGAACTTGTTGGCTACTGAACACTCACAGAAGAGACCTGCTCAAGAACTGCCCTCATTCACAGGGGCTCCCTCACCCCCACTGCGCTTCTGTCCCAGGGGCCCCCACATTCAGTGACTGGTCTGTGCTGGGTACAAAAGTCCAGCCGCCTTGCCGGAATTCAGGACAAGTCTGAAGGGTCACTGCAGCTCCACAGCTCCCCACAGAATCAGGCTTTGTTCTCACAACATCACAGTACAACTTTTTCCTCTGCATGATCTTATTTCATCCCTCCCTGGTAGGTGCTGCTCGAAAGGCACTCCCCAAAAAACCTTGTGCACGCAAATCTCTGTCTCCTAGTCTGTTTCCTGGGTAACCTGACCTAAGAGAGTTTATCATACACAGAACCCTTCTAAAGCTGAGTCCTTTGAAAAAACTGCAAAAGATGAGGGGGTGAGAAAAGAACAAGCATAACAACAACTTTCAGTTGAAAATAATCACTTAGATTGTTTCTCTCAGTATGATGGGCTAAATAAAACACATTCATGGAAAGCCAAATGACAGTGTTGAGACCCACTTTGCATCTAGACTCTACCAACTCTAAGAGCCATACGTGGGTTCCATCTACCACCAGTCTGCAGTGCCAAAGATAAAATAATAGAACACGACTGGAAATATATGAAAAAATGAGAAAATGCTCCCTTAAGCCATAAAGCGTGTAGAGAAATAGGTGCTGAGTTATCATAAGAAGCCACAGTTATTCACTGGCATTCACAGCAAATAGACCAAATCTTCCTTAAGAGGCAATGACAGCTTTATGCTGGAAAAACCATCTCAAATTCTTTTCTTAGGTCAAGCATATAAAAAAAAATTACAAAAACATTCTCAAGTCTAAAATGGGGATTAAAGGTGTTTTGGTTGAGGTTTTTGCTTACCCTGTTTCTTCCATTTGAAAAAAAATCCAGTCTTCTTAATAATCCCTTTCATTATATAGCTCCCTAGAGTTTAGAGCACACTATTATATACAGTATCTCATTTATATTTTTGTTACTGCCCACACAGTACACGATTATTGTAGAATTATTGAAAAACATAGAGAAGCAAAAAGCAGTTAACAGATTATAGGTAATCCTAGTAACAAGATAAATATTGGAGGCATATTTTCTTTTGCCTTCTTAGTATTCCATCCTCCCAAAGAGCCCACTGTTTTTCCTGTAGAAAACTCAATTCAATCCTCCGCAATTCAATCCAAGTGTGGGTATGACGTACCCTACCCTTTACTCAACAAAAGCGTGTTTGTCTCAGGCCTATCTAATCAAATCTCAAAATGATTGGTTCAGGGAACAGTATGAGGCAAGACAGGCCAGTGAATGTTGGGAGGTTTGAGGCAGCAATTAAGGAAGATTTTTTTTTTTTCCAGCTGGGGATGCTAACCTGGTAGGCAGTGGATTTCCATGTGGCCATCTTAGTCAACATATGTGGTGGTCCTACCTGAAACTAAAGCTAACACAATGGAAGCAGAGTACCCGTGAAGCCTAAGAGCTCATTTAAGCCTTTGAATCCAGTTGTGCTCAAATCTCTTTTGAACTTTTCAGTTTGAATGAGTTAATACAGTACCTTTTTTCTTAAGCCTATTTGAATTTCATTTGCATTACTTACAATTGAAAGAGCTCTAATAATACATAACTGTTCATGATTTGCTTATTGTTTTTCCTGGTTATATTTAGATAGATATACACAGTTTAATAAACCACAGAAAAACAATAAAATTTGGAAGTATTTCATCTTTATGCATAAAACCATCCAGCATAGCAGGTAAGGCAAATATTATTAATTCTATTTTACAGATAAACAAGGAACAAAGGACAAAGCTAATATGTCATATTTTGGACTGGAACCTATGTCTTTCTAATATCTGATATTTTTTGTATTATATGGCATTGCCCTTCCCACTGTCTCATTATTCTAACCATTTATTTCCTGAATATTAATAAGGATTACCTACCATCTGAGAGTAAAAGTGAAGGAAGAAATTGTGAGTTTATAAAGAACTTTATCAATCCTCAGAATGAGAATTCTAGAAAATAATGATATTGCAAAGAGAGCTAGGACCTCCAAAATTATGGATAGAGGTTTAAAAATATCCATTCCTTCATTCAACATCTGTGTTTTGTGCCGTCTTTGTACCAGTGTCTGTCTCAGAACACTGGGAATGCAACTAAGATCAAACCCTAATTTGTCCCTACACTCATGGAGTTAGAGAACAGAAGAAGGAGACAGAACACATCCAAGTATGTACACAAATGACATGAAAATTCCAACCTTGACATGTACTTTGTAGAGGAGATATTTTGCTGCTAAAAGAGTTCATATTAGGGCAGTTTGATGTAATGAGGAGAGTTAAGGAATGTCCAAGGGAGGAATGATGCTTAAACTGAGACCTTCAGGATGAGCAGACTTAAAAGGTGATGGAAAAATATTCTAAATGGAGGCAACAGCGTGTGCAAAGATCCTGTGAAGGTGGGAGGGTTGATGAAGAACACGTAGAACCAGGAGAAGGTCTGTGAGTCTGGACTGTTTAAAGCAAATGGTACCATGACTGAAGCTGTGGCTGGCTTTCGTTTCTTTAGAACTTAGATTTCTAAGATTAGGTATCAATTTTTAAAGTGGACTCAGCCCACTCTGTCCCGACATATAAGTAGACATTTTCCCCACACAAATTAGCTACCTGTTGTTACAAAAATCTGTAAAGAGATTCTTTTAAAAGAATATAACTAAGTTAACAGTTGTTTTTTTTTTTGCTTTGCAATATGTAGCCTATCCTTTTCTTGCTTCAATTTAAAATATTGTAAGACAATACCTTTTCTGTGCTAATGCTTCCTAGAATTACACAATTTTATATATGGAAGAGATCGTAAAGATTTTCTAAAATAATCCTTTAATTTTAAGGATGGAGAAATTAACCCCCCAACCCTACTCCCTTAGTGTGACTTACACAGTCACCCTGTTAAAATGGCACAAATGACTAGTTATTTCTCCAAAAATCATTTTTGCCAAACTAAACCCCAATTTCTATATCCAGCTATTATCTTGTCAATTCTTTAATCCTTTTCATTGACTCTCTCGTTTTCCCACATCTTTTGTTAAGCTCTAGAGCTCAAAGCTTGTCACGTACGTAATGACAGCCAGCGTACTGAAATGAAACATCAAAATGAAAACTCTGCAGAATTTTTCACATTGTATCCCTAAAATATTTGTACCTAAATGTTACGAATGTGTTTAATATTGCCATCTAAATAAGACTGTAAGTCTTATTACAGACATGTAAAAAGCTCTGTGATAATACAACTACAACTGACTTTGTAAACTCATATATTAGGAGGCATATGTTACTCAATCTATTTTTAATAAGAAATTGTCTTAACAGTACATTCGAAAAGAGATTATAAATACGGGAGCAAGAAAGAGATAAGATTTGTAACTAGAGAGTTAAAACCATCTGTTATATAAGTAATTGTTTAAATTTTCCTTTTCTTTCATATAAGTTAAATATTTCACAATGAATTACCTAATAATTAACAGATTTATTGGCAGCCTGAAAATTCACATTCGTTGTAAATTTATTCAGCCACTTCCCCTTGCCCTTAAATCCTTTTCAGAATCAGTTTTAGAGTTTAAGTCTGCCTTGGTTTTTTCGTATCACCCTTCGTTTATTTTATTTTTTGATAATAAAATGGATTAAAACTTCTGAGCAATTATAAATGGAGCCATCCTCCAGCTATCATGAAATAATTACACTGAGAAAAATGTTGCTTTTGCATAGTGATAAAGTAACATAAAAAGCAAGCAAATTGATTCTCCATATTGTACATAAATTAATAATTTATCATAGTAATACCGGGAAATAATAAAAATTAAAGAGTACATAAAAATTCTAATGAAAAGCAACCATCCTCACAATTGCACCCTTTATGTCATTTTTTTGTAATTTTGAATAAAATTTTTACAGCTCTATTTCTTGTGTCATTAACCTCAGTCAGTATAATAGTTTTGTCAAGGTAAGATGGACATATCATCACCCATGCCCTTCCATCCCATCTTCTCCCACTGCTTTTAACCTTCTATCTTTTCTCAAATATTTCTTTGTTTGCATATTTTTAAGATTAAAATTAACATTATATTCTGGGTGTACTCCGATGCTTTCGCAAAAATGTTCCTGTAAAAGGGTCTCATCTTCAAGGAATTCATGGAAAAGACTCTGACAAGTACAGGTTTCTGTTAACTGACTATACTGCTGAACTGAATGAATAAGCATTTTCAGAACTATCATGGAAAACTGATGAATTCATAAAAGTGCTAACAAAAGATCAAGATGAAAAAAAAATTAATTACATGGGACTGAGTGAACTGATGAGGATGATTATAATTTTTGTGACTTTCTGTTTGAATAAAAAAAAAAATCCCACAAGGACTCAGAGGCAAAAAATATACCAAAAAAAAAACCAAACAACATAAAACAACATTATAGTCTATATTCTTAATTTTGTCTGAGCTTTTGTACAGATTTATTAATAAAGTTGAAAACTAATAGTCTGTATCAATATTATTATGAATGTCCTAACTTCACATGTCTTTGCCATATTGAGAACTTTCTACTTTATTGTAGCTTATTTCGATTCCAGAGTAGCTGTGAGGAATAAGTCAAATAAAATTACTTTTCTTACACTCCTTTACTTCAAACCATTCCACATATTAGTCTGCTTCATATTTTCCTATACAAAATTTGATTTTTCCTGAACAATCTAATCGCCTTTCCTTTTTCTTCTTGACCAAAAACCAAAACAAGAAAAAGCTTCACCATAGCTTCAATTTATCATATACCTATTGACAAAAATATCACATAGTATATAAGATCTTTTCCCCCAAATATAAAAATCCCAAAGTGCTATAATCTTCTCCAATCTTAGAGTCATGTGGTCAAAAGCTGTTAACCTAGAACTTCTCCACTCTCCTAGGCTATAACTATACTTTCCTGGATCTCATGAGCTTTGTTTTTCTTGGTTTTCTTCCTAATTTTGCTAGAGTATTTCAAGAAATTTCTATGAAAAGATAAACAAATGGTAAATGCTGACAGTCTTGAACATTTTAAATGTTTGAATTGATTGATATTTTGGATAAATATAGAATTCTAGATTTAATATATTTTTTCTCAGGACTTTAAAGGTATTGCTTCATTAACTTTTAGCATTCCATGTTACTGATACCTGCCTGCTTTGCTTTACTTTGTACATATCCTATCTTCTGTTTAAGTATTTTTCAACTTAGTTTCAGAGTCTTCTCATCATTCATGAAATCACATAAATGTGACAAGGTGTAGCAATTTTCATGTTCATCAATGAACACTTTTATGTTAAAGACTCGTAGTTCCCTTCCACAGTGTGAGATTTTCTTGTGTAATTTCTTTGATGATTTTTCTCTTGTCTGTTTTCTTAACTCTTTTTCCAGGGCTATAATTCTGATGATGAATGTTCTATACTAGCTATCTGTTTCTCAAGTTTTTTCAAATAGTTTCTGTGTCTAATATTTTAGCTCTTCATTCTGGGATATTTTATTTAGATTAATTTCCAACTCTTCAATTGATTTAAAACTTTTGCAATCATATTTTTAACTTATAACAGTTATTTTCATGCTCTATAATGCTTTATATCACCTAGTCTATTCTTCATGTTTTATGAGTGCAATCGTTTACCACTCAAGGAAGATTAAAATTAGTTTTTCAGGTTTTATTATATTCTGTTTTGAAGACATCACTGTTTTATTTTTAAGAGACAGTTTTAAAGAATTATTTCTGTATCCTAAGGAGGTCAGTTTTTCTTTAATTTACATCTGTCTTTTTCATTATTCTAGCTTTCTTCATAATTCAGGTGATATCTAACTACCATTTCTTATTTAAGAATAAAGAGCTGAGAGGACTGCTTTAGGTAGCTAATATGAGTTTCTTTTGCTTTTTAATAACTTTGTCTTTTTTCTAACAGATCTTTTCTCAGAGTGGCATGCCAGATTAGGAAGTCTGGTGTTAACTATAAGGCTTCAATTTAGGGTGATCACGCAAGAAAATGCTAGCAGGCCAAGCATGGTTCTATTAAATGACAGAATTAAGAAGCGTTTTATTCCAAGTCGCCATCACATGTACCAAATGTATTAGTTCTCCCAAGAGACTGCATCTGATTTCTTTATAGAAGACCCTCCTGGATTGGTAGTGGCTGTTTATACTGGGTTGTTTCCTGGTCAATCAATCCCCCAATTTCTACATTCATTCTCATTATTTCTCTCTTTCCTTTCTTCCAACTCCAATTTGAGCACCTTTCTGAAGTTTTGTTTACCGAATCTTACCTCCACAAGAGTTCTCTAGGGTCATATGTTGGGCTACAGCTTCTAAGAGTCTGAAGTACATTCATTGTTCAAACAACAGACTTTCTAGCTTGCAGAAATGTCTTGAGATCTCACGTGTTAATTCTCTTTGTCATTCCGGGTTTATTATTATTTGCACTTCAATGCCATGATCATAATGGGACCTCTGAGGAAGAGATCCAAACTTTCCAGCTTCCAAAACTGAGCTAGAAGCTAAAATTATTTAAGTTAATATGTTCAGCGAATTTTCATCCCTTTTGTAATGTTGTAGCTGAATTTCTTTCTTCTGTGTCATTTGCTGTGATTTCCTGAAATGTGCTTTATAATGTTGTTACACATTACTTTTGAGTGGTTTGATCTAACCTTTGTATTTTTTTTTTTATAAATTTATTTATTTATTCTTGGCTGTGTTGGGTCTTCGTTTCTGTGTGAGGGTTTTCTCCAGTTGCGGCGAGCAGGGGCCACTCTTCATCACGGTGTGCGGGCCTCTCACTGTCGTGGCCTCTCTTGCTGGGAGCACAGGCTCCAGACGCACAGGCTCAGTAGTTGTGGCTCACGGGCCTAGGTGCTCCGCGGCATGTGGGATCCTCCCAGACCAGGGCTCGAACCCATGTCCCCTGCACTGGCAGGTGGATTCTCAACCACTGCGCCACCAGGGAAGCCCCCTAACCTTTGTATTTTTAAGTGTCACTTGAGGGAAATAAAAACACACATTAAGCCAAATACTGGAGCAAAATTGGTAAACCCTTATTATTTATAAATTAGTAGCTTTTTAGAATGTACTGGGGTCTACCATAAATTATATGGGCATATTCTTTTTTCCTTTGGCTACCATTTCACCATGTTGACAGCAAATTAGTGGAAAATTAATCTATCTGTAACAGATGCTGTCAGAACCGTGCCCATTCCCCCATTACTAATTCAGCGTTCACTGGCTCATCTTCCAACCTGCAGCACCTACACCGCTTTGCCTGAGGGTTTTCTCTGGCAGCATGAAACCTGCTTTTCTGACTATACAACAGATTAAAAGTGCTGAGGATTAACAACCTCAAGAACAACACTCAACTAATGAATGACTGACAGGTGTTTGGGGTATAAATACCTGGTGGCAGGTATTTATTTCTCAGGTGGCAGAATTCTGAGGAGTGGCTTACAGAGCTTCTCCAACTATTTATGTGACTGTCTGGCTTGAAAAGTAAGCACTGACAATGTCTTTCTTTCTCTGCTCAAGTCTACTCTTCAGCACCTGGAGTTACCTCCCAAATAAACTACCTGCAGTCAAATCTTGTCTCAAGTTCTTCTGGAGGCACCCAAATTAAGACACCATGTGACACAGAAACAAACTTCAGTTGCTTCATATATTAAGATTCTTTAGCAAGTAATAGTGGCTACAGGAGATAAAGCACTTGATTCCTAACACTGATCTCACTTTCTAGAAGTTTTACTAATGAGTTAACAAAATCCCATTACTACTCACTGTTAATGCCTCCCCAAACCCAGAATGAAGCAACTGAGTGGGCATCCACTTTATTTTTCCTTTTTGTATTGAGGAGTATTGGAATCTGAAGGTTAATATAAAGAAGACAACAAAGGAAATGACTCAATCAACTAAAGGCTCCAGGGCTACATATTAAATTGAGAAAAAAGTCCAAAGCCCAAGGGTACGCCAGAAGTCCCTCCATGAAAAAAATACCAGCCCTCAAATTAGACAGAGTGAAACCTGCTTCAAGACCTTAACCAGAAGCTGAAAAGTGCGAGAACTCCACTGAGTTCTCACTCACCTCATCTTTACATCCCTCGTTCTACTATCCCATATAAATCTGCAGGAACATGGTCAAGATACACAATCCCCAACACCTATCTCTACCTTGAAAGGAAAAGCAAACTAGTGTCAGATATTCCAAGAGGAGAGTCAAGATTCATTCACTCTGTATATAAACAAAATAATTTATGGGCAGAATAGCCAAGCATAACCCAGATGAAAGAAACCACATGGCAATAATGGAGATATACTACAAAGCAGGGAAAGAAGGAAGGGAGGGAGGGAGGAAGGGAAGAAAGGGAGAGAGGAAGGGAAGGAGGGAGAAAGAAATAAGAAAGAGAGGAAGTAAGATGTAATAGGAAAACAAGTAATCCAGTTCATAAAAAATTAAAATTTCAAGGAAAAGAATGAAATTCCTTATTATTTTTCACAATAGATAACAAATCAATTAGAACATTAATTTGATAAAACAACACAAAACAGCAATGAAATAAATGATAGTATGAAATGAAACTCAGATTGCAGACCCTCCCAAAGAAACACATTGACTGACAGAATGGCATCATCATTACAGAGCTAAGAAATAAATTAAAAAATAAGAAGGGGCCGAATAGAGGCCACACTAAAAACTGAATTGTTGACATAAAAAGAAGGCTTAAGCAAAGTGAATACAAATTAAAAAGTCAAAGGGGTTAAAATTATAGACATTGATATAAAACTAAAGAAGCCAGAAATGAGATAGATTTATATATTTTCCTTTAAATGAAGAAAATACTACAGATTGAAATAACCCATCCTGTTTCAAAAAAAATTGATGTAGACATTCCACACCTAGAAATAGCCTAGTTAGTACCTCAAACATAAAGAATTCTTTTAAATACCCAGAAAGAAAAACAAACAAGCAACTGATAATGGAGAAATACAAAGCAGCTGGCTGTCCTCACCTCTGAGGCAAAGTTCAATGCCAGAACATAACAGAGCAACATATACCAGTGTCTGAGAGAAAAAGAATATAAACCAAGATTATCCACAGTGAAAATGTCAATCAGTTATTTAAAACAAAAAA
This sequence comes from Balaenoptera acutorostrata, assembly GCF_949987535.1. Classification (NCBI taxonomy): domain Eukaryota; kingdom Metazoa; phylum Chordata; class Mammalia; order Artiodactyla; family Balaenopteridae; genus Balaenoptera; species Balaenoptera acutorostrata. Next base: position 16,504,553 of record NC_080073.1, read on the forward strand.
GACACATGTGGGCGGAGAGGAGACCTGGGAGAATGTCCACGTCCGAATTGTTTATGATAGGGAAATGCAGGCTAAAGAATATGAATTCAACTACCTAATGCATTTTATAATCACTTTTTTGAACCTAAATGCCATTTACAAAATATTTCTTGAAACAAAGAAATATTTACTTGTTCATTCAGGTAAATTTAATTCAAATATTAAAGTTATTACTCTAAAATTAGAAAGTAGCAGTAATTATATGACCTCTTTTTAATGTAAGTCTGTCTGTCTACCTGCCTGTCTAGCATTCTCTTTACCCTGCTACTACATGTAAAACAGGAAATGACAGTCACCTAATGTTCATAGTGGTGCATTTTACAGTTTATTTTATTGCCATTCTTTTAATTTTGATCTTACAATAACATTATAATTGTTGGATTATTTTAGTTTTTATGCTGTGCAGTTATAATTTTAACAAAATTAATAGAGTAACAAGTTGAGAGAGACAGAGAGAATTGAGAGATAGAGACAGACAGAGAGAGTGAGAGAGAGAAGAAGGAAGAGGAGGAGGAGAAGACTGGAAGTAAAGAAAGCAAGCAAATAGGCTAAGATTTCCACAGCAATGGAAAATATGGAGGAATATTATTTTATTATATGCACTTTTCTAAATTTTATAAATACTCAGAAGTAATTTTTTAATAAAATAAAATGAACATTTTTGAAACTCTGCTTTCAGCAGCAAATTGTTCCTACAATTAAGCTTTTAAGAAGTTCGAGAAACAGCCAAATATGTCCCAAAAACTACAGTGTAAGAGTCATTCAGCTAACCTAATTTATAGCTAGAAAAGGGTTAGGGGAAATTAGTTTCACATGTTATCTGCCAAACTTTTTCATCACAAAATTGATTAAGGATGGGTTGTATGTTTATTAAACAGCAATTTCCACTATCACAGAGATGTCGGCCTTCTCATCTGCCCAGACTGAGTCTGGTTTGCTCTCCCATCGAGTAAGACATGGAATCCAGCCCCTTCACTAGTTTCTACAAAAAATATGAAAATGTCAATTTATTTTTGCAAATTTTATGGTCTTTACTGAGATTTGGGAGTGAGTAGATGTCCTCATGTTACATTGCAATGTATTTCATTTGAAAAATATCATTTCAACTTTTCTCCTCTCCAAAGTTCCTTCATCCCATGCTTTTGGCAGCAATTTTCTTTTAAAAATATTTTTCCCACAAGGCAGTGCCTAGCTACTCTTTTATTATACAAGCTTCTACTCTGGGATGTTCTTCAGGCAATTAAAATCCCTCTCCTCATGATAAGACATAGCTCTTCAAACATGGCCCAGATCCTTCTGCCACATTTCCAGGGCCCAGCCCATCACTTCGAGGAATCACAAGTTACACGTTTTTACAGTAATCTTATGAACGTGGAGATGTTTGATATACAATAGAGCAATCCTACTGGTTCACTTTGATTTCCTCATTGTGGTAGACAAATTCTAAGAAGGCTCCCGAGGTTTCTGCCTCTTGGTGTACACACTGAATAATCTCCTTCCCTTGAGTGTATGTGTGACCTGTGAATACCATGAGATAGTCATTCCCTTAATTAGGATACACCGTATGATAAAGTTGTTGCAATGATCTCTCTCCTGACTATGCTATATTACATATGACTCTGCCTTAGGAGACTAATGAGAGCTTCTTTTCCTGGTTTTGAAGAAGTAAGCTGCCATGTTGTGAGAATACCACATGGCTAGGCTTTGAGAGCAGCCTCTAGGAGCTGACAGTGAACCCCAACCGTCAGCACGGACATAGTTTCTACAACTAAATTCTGCCAAAAATTAGAATGATCTTGGAAGAGGACTCCAAACATCAGATGAAATTGCAGCCCTAGCCAACACCTGAATTTCAGCCAGGTTGGAACCCTGAGCACAGTATCCAGGGAACACATACCAGATTCCTGACCACAGAAGCTATAAGATAATAAATTTGTGTTCTTTTAAGCTGCTAAATGTCTGGTAATTTTTACGCACCAGTGGAAAACTAATATAATGGATAAGTTCACAATAAGGAGACAATCAAAATCAGAACATAGAATACAAGTGTACAGGTATATGTAGAGAAAAATAGACAAAAATTCAGTAAAAACATAAAATATTTAAACAGTACCATCCCCCAATTTGAATGAACTTTTATAGAACACTGTAGTCATCAAGCGCAGAATACAATTTTTTCATGTTCTCTTAGAATATTTACTAAGATTTACCATAATCTGGACAATAAAAATGTCCCAATCAATTTATAATAAAATTTAAAATATCAAGCTTAAACCAAAGGAAAATTTTAAAGGAAGTAATAAAAATAGAAAGAAAATAAATGAAGTAAATAACAAATAAATAATAGAGAAACAATCAGAAATTGAACTTTGAAAGGATTAATAAAATTGATAAACTCCTAGCATGATGGATCAAGGAACAAAAAATACAAATGACATAATTCAGGAATGAAAGAGGAGAAATCAGAACAGATCCTGCAAAGATGAAAAGGACAATAATGACAATAAGATAATACTATGAACATTATGCTAATTAATTCAGAAACTTAGGTGAAATAAATTCCTTAAAAAACAAAAATTACAAAAAATATTGCAAGAAGATATTGAAAATCTGAGTAGCTCTATATACATTAAACACTGAGTTCCTAATCAAAAACCATCCCACAAAAAAATCCTGGGTCTAGAGGCTTTCACTTGTGAATTTTATTAATCATTTAGGAAAGAAGGAATGTCAATCTTAGACAACTCTTTCAACTTAAAAGTAAAAGGAACACAACCCAACTTGCTTTATAAGAGCAGCATAACCCTAATATCAAAACCTGGCAAAGAAAAAAATAACTTATTATCACTCATGATCATAAATACGAAATGCTTAAGGCACTATTAGCAAAGAGCATCTAAAAATATATGAAAAGAAAATACATCATAATCACACAGAGTTTATCCCACTAATGTTAGGTTAATTTAACATTAGAAAATCAATCAATATTACAGTGTTAACAGATAAAAAGAAGAAGAAAAACATACCATCATTTTAATAACTGGAATAATAAAAATGTTTAGTAAACTAGAAATAGAAGGAAAATGCTTCAATCTGACAAAAAGCCTAAACCTCTACTTAATGATAAAACATTGAAGGCTTTGTCCCTGCATAACAAATGAGACAAGAATATTTTCACCCAACACTTCTATTCAACATTGTACTAGAAGTCTTAGCCACTGAAATAAAATAAGAAAAAGGAAAAAAAAAAAGCATACAGAGTGGAAAGGGAAATTAAATTTTTTAATGATTTCTATATGACAGAATTGTGTACATAGAAAACACCAAGAATTTTTTTTTAAATATACTACTATTAGTGAATTTTGTAAGGCCAAGGGATATAAAGTCAGTAATCAAAATTCAATCCTAGTTCTATATCTTGTTAATGAACAATGGGAAAGTGAAATTTTAACAAAACTCTTTGCATGTCAAAATATCAAATACCTAGGGATAAACGGGGTAAGTTCTCTATACTGAAAACTACAAAACATTGTTGAGAGAGAAACCAAAGATGATCTAAATAAATGGAGAAATGTACCATCATACGGATTAGAAGACATCAATGTCTATTCTCACCAAAACCAATGATAAGCTCAAGTAAATCCTAACCAAAATCATAACAGGATTTTTAGAGGAACTGACAAACTGGTTCTAAAATTTATAATGAAATGCCAACAATCTACTATACCAAAGCAATCTTGAAAGAGTAGAACAGGCCTGGCGGTTCAGTTGTTAGGACTCTGTGCTTTCACTGCCGAGGGTGCGGGTTTGGTCCCTGGTCAGGGAACTAAGATTCCGCAAGCTGAAAGACTCTTACTACCTAATATCAAGACTGCATATGAAACTACAGTAATGAAGATAGTGTTCTCTTGGTTTTAAGTACAGTTAAATGATAAATGGAACAGAATAGAGAGTATGGAGATACCCACACATATTTTGCCAACTGAGTGTTGACAAACCCCAAATTTTTTGTTAGAAAAGACCCTTTTAGAGAACGTTGTTGGAAAAATTGAATATCTGAATATCTGTTTTCATCTATTTAAGTTTTTTAAATATTTAAAAAGAAATAATCATGCAAACTAAAAAAATTTAAAAGTGGTTACCTCAAGGATGGTATATATAATATATTTCTTTTTAATTTTTAAAAAATTTTTATTGGAGTATAGCTGATTTACAATGTTGTGTTAGTTTCTGCTGTACAACAAAGCGAATCAGTTATACATATACATGTATCCACTCTTTTTAAAATTCTTTTCCCATATAAGTCATAGCAGAGTATTAGGTAGAGTTCCTTGTGCTAAACAGTAGGTCCTTATTAGTTATCTGTTTTATATATAGTAGTACATATATGTCAATCCCAATCTCCCAGTTTACCCCTCCCCCACCCTTTCCCCTCTGGTAACCATAGGTTTGTTTTCTACATCTGTGACTCTATTTCTGTTTTGTAAATAAGTTCATTTGTACCATTTTTTTAGATTCCACATATAAGCAATATCATATGGTATTTGTCTTTCTCTGTCTGACTAACTTCACTCAGCATGACAATCTCTAGGTCCATCCATGTTGCTGCAAATGGCATTATTTCATTCTTTTTTATGGATAATATTCCACTGTATATATGTACCACATCTTCTTTATCCATTCCTCTGTCCGATGGACATTTAGGTTGCTTCCATGTCCTGACTATTGTAAATAGTGCTGCAATGAACATTGGGGTGCATGTATCTTTTCAAATTATGGTTTTCTCCAGGTATATACCCAGGAGTGGGATTGCTGGATCATATGGTAGGTCTGTTTTTAGCAAGGAGCCTCTATACTGTTCTCCATAGTGGCCATACCAAATTACATCCCTATCAACAGTGCAAGAGGGTTCCCTTTTCTCCACACCCTCTCCAGCATTTATTGTTTGTAGATTTTTTGATGATGGCCATTCTGAGCAGTGTGAGGCGATACCTCATTGTAATTTTGATTTGCATTTCTCTAATAATTAGTGATGTTGAGCATCTTTTCATGTGATTCTTGGCCATCTGTATGTCTTCTTTGGAGAAATGTCTATTTAGATATATCACCCATTTTTTATTGTTTTTTTTTTTTTAATTGGGCTGCATGAGCTGTTTGTATATTTTGGAGATTAATCCCTTGTTGGTTCCTTCGTTTGCAAGTATTTTCTCCCATTCTGTGGGTTGTCTTTACATTTTGTTTATGGTTTCCTCTGCTGTGCAAAAGCTTTTAACTTTAATTAGGTCCCATTTATTTATTTTTGTTTTTATTTCATTATTCTAGGAGGTGGATCAAAAAAAATCTTGCTGCAATTTATGTCAGAGAGTGTTCTGCCTATGTTTTCCTCTAAGAGTTTTATAGTATCTGGTCTTACATTGAGGTCTTTAATCCATTTTGAGTTTTTTATTTTGTATGGTGTTAGGGAGTATTCTAATATCATTCATTTAATGTAGCTGTTCAGTTTTCCCAGCACCACTTATTGAAGAGACTGTCTTTTCTCTATTGTATATTCTTGCCTCCTTTGTTATAGATTAGGTGACCATAGGTGCATGGGTTTATCTCTGGACTTTCTATCCTGTTCCATTGATCTATATTTCTGTTTTTGTGCCAGTACCATACTGTTTTGATGACTGTAGCTTCGTAGTATAGTCTGAAGTCAGGGAGCCTGATTCCTCCAGCTCCATTAATGACCTATCTGAATTTTTTTTGTTTTATTATATGCAAGTTTTATTTTTGTAATTTTAAAATTCACATATACATATTTTTCAGTAGAACATAAATATCAATGTTTTCCTTTTATGAGAAATCCACATTCATCTCAAGAGTTGTCCTCATCCCCAGGGTTTGGCATCAACAGTTACAATTTTACTATATACACTTTTCCTGTAGACATGGTTAATTGATAAAGGGCTGGACAGTTGACACCAACATGGGCCAAATTCTGCCTTCCGTTGATTTGTAACAAAGACACTGATCATCCTGTTTGCTCATACAAACATGAAACTGAGAGCTGTGGCATGGACATATGAATGGAGAAATAGAAAGCTATCTGCAGAGATGAATGCAACAGACAAGTGACTGTGTTTTCTGAAGGGGAGAAAACAAGTGAGTAGTCACTTGATTTCCTGATAGCTTTGCAGTTCCTGATTCTAGCCAGTCCTTAGGAAGTCCAGTCACACTCCTTACCCTTATGTTCTATAAGACATGTCTACATCCAAGTGATAAAGTATACACTTCTGCTTATGAAAAGATACATTATCGGACATAATACAAGCTTATTTGTCCAGTCCAATAAGATAGCAGAGTCAAAAGGAAGACAAAGGACTGGTAGACTTTGATGGAAGCATCAATGGTGTTCGGAAAAAGTTCCTAAGAGCAGATTCTGCTCAGATGCAACTCTGTGAAAGAGGGAGCAGCGTTTGGGAAGGGATTTATGAACCTTGATAGAAGAGATTTATCTTAAGATTCAGAATCATTAGGGTTAGTGAGCTAGGGTGGGTGAATTGGATTGTCAAAGTCAAGAAAAAAGGGACTAACCTAACGCAGATAATTTAGGGGAGGCCCTTATCTTAAGGTAGTCTCCCAGTATTTCACATGAATTTATTTCCTCTGAGGGTAGATTTATTCCAACATGAAGGAAAGAAACAAATGTGCAAATGAACAACAGAGAAAGATGGACTAAATGACTTAGAGCAGTGGTTCTCTAAGTGTGAACCAAGAACCAGCAGTATCAGTACTACTTGGAAACTTACTAGAAATACACTCTCTACTCTCCTCCCTAGACCTCAAGCACCAAACCTATATCCTGTTTCATATATTTGGAAGCAAAAGTTGGGATATAGGCTCACAACAGGGTTTGATTAAATGAAATCAGGATGCTCCCTGAAACTTTAGCACCCATTTACCAAATTTCGCTGCTTAGCTACCACAGTGAAATTTCATCTTCTCCTTAAAAAATACCTCTAATAACACAATTTATTTTTTCATTATTATACTATTTTAGTTATGGGCAATAATTACAGTCATAATTTACTGAGCAGTAAATTTAATTTAGTGTTATCTAAATAATGAAGAGATAATACAATTCAATTTAGTATTATCTCAGGGTTAACCCAAGTATCAATACAATAGTATGTGTATCATGGAAGATACACAAATATTTCTTATATTAATATGTATGCATTCATTTTCATGTGAATTAGAAAAATACTTCTTCCATTTATAGTTTTCTTTTTAAATACAATAGTCAAAATATGGGTACATTTACAGAAACATTAAGTAAATTATAGGTGATATGTAAATATGGCAACGATTGAGAAAGTATTCATGGGAAAATAATATTTGAGAGAAGTTGCTTTTTATCATTGAATCATCAAATAGTGCCATAAAACAGGGATTATCTCCAAGGATCAGAGAGTTTCTGTAACTCTCCCAGGACCCTACAGCTTGTGTGTCCAGAGTTAACATTTAAACCCAGAGCTGATACCCACATCCATGTCCTTAATCTTATGTTATATCCTCTTCTGCATTTCCAGTTTTATATTCCCCCAAAATATATACATTTGACCCTTGAACAACACAGGTTTGAACTGCATTGGTTCACTTATATATGGATATTTTCAATGTAAATACTAGAGTAGACAAGATCCGAGGTTAGTTAAATCTGTGGATGTGAGGAATTGCATATACAGAGGGCCAGCTATAAGTTACACATGGGTTTTAGACTGCATGGAGGGTCAGCATCCCTAACCCCTGCATTGTTCAAGGGTCAAAACATGTGTATACATGAAATATATACAAGTAACTGTGTATATATCATTAACATGATAATTTTTAATCTTTTCCTAATTTTAATTGTTTCAATCGCACTACTCTGTACTGTATGCATATTATTTTAAATATCCTCTCTGTCATTATGCCTGGGTTAAACTTTTTGAAATTCTCTTCATATTATAATGTAAATTTCTATAAATTAGGATTGTGTCTACTTATATCATGAAATAAAATGCGTACCCAGTAAAATGCTATGTGCAGACAGCACTTGGTCGTGTGTGTGTGTGTGTGTGTGTGTGTGTGTGTGTGTGTAATCCTTAAATATGACCAAATTTGGTGGCATATGGTGCTCTACTAAGCAACCAAAAAAAATATCAGATAGCATTTTCCTTGGGAGTGGACAATCTTTGATGGGCACATTGATTCCATTCATTGCAACTGAGGAATAAAGTGCTGGAAAGAGAAAAATTATGTTTCCTGTCAATGAGGAGTTTTCCATTAGTGAAAGAGTAAATGAAACTTGTAACACAATTATAAGTAAACTGTGTGGGTAAATGTATGCTGTATGTGTGTCTGTGTTTTGTTTGTAAGTGCACATTTACAATTTAGAGAGGTAAGGGTAAAGAGAAGAAGGGAGGAAAGAATGAAGAAAGTGTTAAAATTTAGATTCTCTACGGAAGAGCAATAACTCTTTCACAATATAAGTGATTTAGAGATGTGGAATTCTGTGGCGAGTGAAAAGAGCAAGTAATTGGCATAGGGAACTTGGAGAGCAGACAGGGGACTTCAGGCTTTCATTACTTATTTATTGCATTTACTCATTTATTCAACAAATGCGTAATGAATACCACTACAGTATGTGCAAAGTGCACTGGGAGGTGCTAGAATATAAATAAATCCACGTCTAAAGTAAAACAGAACAGATTGTAATGGTAGGAAGATCTTTGGAGAAATACAAATGGTGATGATCTTGATTACAAATAAATATTGATAAATACAGGAATTAGAAAAGGGGAAGATATTTGTCCACATAAAATAATGATCTCAATAACTATAAAAGTGAAAATAAATAAAAGATTGTGAGATAAACTTTGTTTCTGATATGAACCTTTGAAATCTCAAATGGACACTGAAAGTAATTTTAACAGAGAAGTGTTTTTCACACACCCAAATAAGCCTCTCGCTTTAGCTTTTAAGGTTACTCTTTCAAGAATATCCTAAATCATACACATTAAATTCACATTTTTTTAAAAGAGAAAATAGCATTTATTTGTACTTTTCTGGGAGGAACCTAAGTCCATATCCTATTACGTATATAATCTTTCTAAGCATTTAGTTCCTTATGTAACATGGGTATGATAATACTACCTACCTTATTTGTTTTCTCATCAATAATATCAGTACAATAATAACAACTGCCTTTAAAGACAGTTCAGAGTTTCAATAAAATAAACTATATAAAGAATCTAGCTCAGCAGCTGGCACATAATTAGGGCTCCATAAATATTAGCTAATGTTGTCATTATTATCCCAGTTAACCTCAATATATTTTTGCTAATTTTGAATGTATGCTGAGAAACTTTGAGGACAGAAATCGATCCATTGCCAAGCAATTGAATAATTAAAAACAGTATTAATATATTAATGTGCAATTAGGTAATCACTTTTAAGAACAAAATTGGCTAAGAATAAGGAAACTAAAATTCTTACAACTTATCCAATAAATCTCTATAAAGTTAAGGTTATTTTGTGATCCCAGAGTCCCCAATAATTTATGGTAGTTTATATTATGGGAATTCAATGACATGGAAGTATAATTCAGAACTTTTGCATCTGACTATGAAAGAGTGACAGGTATGAAACTTGCCTTTCTGAAATAAGAGATAGAAACTTGACTGAATATAGGAAAGGACTGTTTTCAAACATTTGAACAAGAAGTGTAGGACTGTAATCCCTGAGGGAAGAGAAAGAAGTAGTCCACCTTAAAAACTGCCACAGCTTACTACCTGGAGCCAATTTCAGAACAATGGCACAGGAAGGAGGAACCTGAGCAGAGAATGGAGATCTTGATAAGCTTAAGATACACTGATTGGAGTTTGGGGACGCTAAATCAGCTGTAATTTGTGGGACAGAGTACTGAGTGGGAGGGAGATACAGAAGAAAAGGGCTCCAGTAGTCTGCATAGGAGGTTTGAAGAGTTTTCAGCTAAATACTAATCATCATTTTCAAAGGGAAATATTCCACCAGCTGAAGCAAAACAAAACAAAAAGAGCTGGATATCTATAAGCAAAACCTTCTAGAACTCACGGGAAGTAGTGAGACCTTGTTGAACACTGAGGCAATCAGCAGAGCTGCCAGAGAGTCACACCTAAATATTAAGACTAAACTAGCTTTACTGTAAGGGTTACTGTAAATATGCTCTAACAAAGCTTAAAAATAAAAGAGGGTTTTTAAGAGAAGTAAAAGGAAAAAGATAAGCTGATCAATAAATAACTGAGCTGCTTGATTAAAGAAACTTCTACTATAGATGTACAAAAAAGTAGCATACATTATGACCTATATTCACAAGGAAAATCCGTCAATAAAAACAAACCAAGAAATGGCAAAGATAATGGAAATAGCAGAGAAGGAATTTTAAAAAAGCAATTACACTTATCCTAAATATGCTCAAGGATTTAAATAAAAGCATTAACATAATGAGGAGAAAAACAGAAGATAAGAAAAAGAACGAAATGGAAATTCTGGGGGTGAAAAACACACCATGTGTATTTAAAACTAATAGAATGTCTTAATATTATATGAAATACTAAAGAAAAGACCAATGGACTTGAAGTTGAAGTTTAACTTGAAGTTAAAAATAATAGAAATTACCTAAACAGAAGTCCAGAAAAACCAAAAAACTAAAATAATAAATGCACAGACTTCTGGTTTCAGTTTTGACATTTAAAGACCTTGAAACTCATCATGCTTGCCCTTATAAACAGAAAAATCCAAACACTGAAAATCAATGACTTTTCTTCAATCCATCAGTTAACCAAGCTTGAGGACAAACTAAGACTCCGAAATCTGGAGAGAGAGAAGAATAAAAGGAATCACAGCCAAGATTTACTTAATTGGGGCAGAAGATATAAACTAGTAGGACCACTTAAGTGATAAATTTAAGGAATTGCTGGAGGCTGAGTGTGGACTAGCATGAAAGTGGGAAACTCCTGGGCCCTCACCCAGGGATCTCTGACACTTCAGTGAGCTTTACCAACTGGTGAAGATCAGAGAATGATTCTCTCATGGTTCTGGAAAGGAGAAGGAAAGATGAATCCTTGAGAAATATGCCCAGAACATTCTCCATAACAAAGGCATGCTCTCCAAGAGAAAAGACTTTATCAGATTCTCCCAGCTGGTAGAAAGTCATTTTGTCCCCCTCTCGTCTTCCTGTCTTTCTCTAAAGGGGAAAAAAAGCTATGCCACTGGAGAAAAACTCTTGAAGGTCAAAGCCCGACCCAGAAACACATAAAAGATTTAGCCATAAGATTATACAGTGCATCCCCTCCCTCCACATTACAACCACACCAACAGGGCTCTACATAATAACAGTGGATTCCAGCTGAAACAGCATAAAGTCACAGTGTCTCTTAAGGAGAAGTACTTAGGGAAGCCCAGACCAGATTCAACAAAGGAGCCAAAGATAGCAGTTGAAGAATTTGAAGCCTCTGTAATCTACAGCTTCAGCTAACATTAAACACAGCCCAAGTCCTAGCCAAGATTAAAATAAATCCTCACATTAAAAGCCTGTTTACCTTTTTTTTTTTTTTCCTAATCTACCTGTCCGAAGTGAGGGAAGTTAACTAAATTTGTTGTGGTAATCATTTTGCAATGCACGCAAGTCAAGTCTTTATGGTGTACACCTTCAACTTATATAGAACTATATGCCAATTATATCTAAATAAACTGAAAGAAAAAATAATTATATATGAGAAAAAAGTCTGTTTGCCTCAGGTCTTATTACATGATAGAAGATATCCAGTATTCAACAAAAAATTACAGGCATGCTAAAAGGCAAGGAATAGCACAGTCTAAAGCGACAAAGCAAACAACAGCATGAAATTCAGATATGACACAGATGTTGGAATTATCAGATGATAAATTTAAAATAACCATGATTAAGAAGGTATTTTTTAATGATAAATTTAAAATAACTATGATGAAGAAGGTACACTACTTCCATATTAATGGATAGGATGACTCAGTATTGTTGAAATGTCAGTTCTCCCCTACTTGATCTATAGATTCTACACAATATCAATAAAAATTCCAGCAAATTATTTCATGACTATCAACAAACTGATTCTAAAATTTATATGGAAAGGCAAAATAACCCAGTATGGCCAATACAATATTGAAGAAGAACAAATTCAAAGGAATGGCATTACCCCAAAATTCAAGATTTAGTATAAAGCTACAGTAATCAAAAAAGTATAGTATTGGCATAAGGATAAAGCTTACAGATCAATGGAGTAGAACCGATGATATAAATCATCAATATCAGGAATAAAAAAGCAGCCACCTGTACAGATCCTACAGACACTAAAAGAAAATGGAAGAAAAGATTAAAGGACAATTTTTGCCAATAAATATGAAAAGTTAGATGAAATGAACAATTTCCATAAAAGAAACATTTTTACCAACAAAAATGTAAAACACAAAAGGAAAAAATATGAATAGTCCCATATGTATATTAAAAAATAAAAATGCTGTTAACCTTCCAACAAGGAAAAAAAATCAAATCAAGATCGCTTTATTGATGAATTATTTCAAACATAAGATAAAAATGTTAGACAAACTATTTCAGAAAATAAATGGAAAGAACAATTCCTTTTTATCTTATTAGGCCAGAATTAATGAGATACTAAACCAAGTCAAAGGTAATCCAAGGAAAGAAAAGTAGTGTCCATGTGAATATAGGTGCAAAAATATTTATCAAAAATTAGCACATGAAATCCAGCAACATGTAAAATATGTAATACTAAGTGGGATTTATCCTAGGAATCAAAGACTCCTTTAACATGAGGATTTTAATAAACACACTTCACAATATATTCAAAACAGAGAGGAAATACCATATGTTTACCTCAAATGATACAGTAAAAGCATTTCATGGGCTTCCCTGGTGGCGCAGTGGTTGAGAATCTGCCTGCCAATGCAGGGGACACGGGTTTGAGCCCTGGTCTGGGAAGATCCCACATGCCGCGGAGCGACTAGGCCTGTGAGCCACAGCTGCTGAGCCTGCGCGTCTGGAGCCTGTGCTCCACAACAAGAGAGGCCGCGATAGTGAGAGGCCCGCGCACCGCGATGAAGAGTGGCCCCCACTTGCCACAACTAGAGAAAGCCCTCGCACAGAAACGAAGACCCAACACAGCCAAAAATAAATAAATTAATTAATTTAATTAAATAATGTAAAAAAAAATGAAATTAGATTTCTACACAAATTAAAAAAGAAAAAAGACTGCCTTTTTAAAAAAAAAGCATTTCATAAATTTCAGTACACATTCATTATAAGAACTTTCAGAAAACTAGGAATTAAATAGATTTTCTCAATGTGATAATGAGTACGTATGAAAAACTTACAATATTACACTTAATGGTGAACAAGTGAATCTTTGTCCTTTAAGTTTGGGAGCAATGCAGGGATGTCTGCTGCCTCCACTTCTGGTCAATATTGTACTAAGGGCTTCCCTGGTGGCGCAGTGGTTGAGAATCTGCCTGCCAATGCAGGGGACACGGGTTCGAGCCCTGGTCTGGGAAGATCCCACATGCCACGGAGCAACTGGGCCCGTGAGCCACAACTACTGAGCCTGCGCGTCTGGAGCCTGTGCTCCGCAATAACAGAGGCCGCGAGAGTGAGAGGCCCGCGCACCGCGATGAAGAGTGGCCCCCGCTCTCCGCAACTGGAGAAAGCCCTTGCACAGAAACGAAGACCCAACACAGCCAAAAATAAATAAATAAATAAATAATTATTAAAAAAAAAAATACACCAATTAAAAAAAAAATATTGTACTAAAAGTTTTGGTCAGTGCAAGAACATAAGAAAAAAAAAGTCTATAGAATAGAAAGGTAGAAAATGGAAGAAGTAAAAATGCCATTATTCCTGGAAGATATGATTGTGTGCATAGAAAATCTAAAAGAATATACACACAAAAAACTCATACTACTAGAAATAATAAGTGGATTCAGTATGGCTGCAAGATATAAGATCAGTATACAGAAAAATAAATGGCACTTTAATATCTTATCAAGGAACAATTATAAAGTAATTTTTTGAATATCATTCATATCTGCATTAAAAAGCACCAACTTCCTAGGAATGAATGCAATGGAAATTGGGAAATATCATTACAATGAAAACTACAGCATTTAAAGAAATTAGAGAGGACCTAAATAAATATATAGATATACACTGTTCATGTTTTGGAAGATTCAATAGTATTCAGATATCATTTTTTTCCAAACTGATGTATAGTTTCAATGCAATCATTATCAAAAATTTCCCATCTTTTTTAGTATAAATTGATAAACTGTTGTTAAAATTTATATGGAAATAACAAAGATTAGGAATGGGCAAACAATTTTGAAAAAGAGAATAAAGTCAAATTCAAAAGAAGAGCAAAATTTACACCTGATTGCAAGACCTTCTATAAAGCTGTAGTAATGAAGACAGTGCAGTTTTGGTATGAGAGTAGACAACTTGCTCAAAGGAACAGAATAGAGAGTCCCAAAATAGACCCATAGTATGTAGCCAATTGAAATTTTGACAAAGGTGCCAATCGAGTTTGGTGTGGAAAGGAAAAACCTTTTTAACAAATGGTGCTGGAATAACTGAACATCCATACGGGAAAAAAAACCAACATATTTTACTCCATATCCTTTCTATACAAAAATAATTTTATGATAGTTCTTAGATCATATGAAAAAACTGAATTTGGCTGAATCTCAAAAATATTATGGAGAGCTAAATAAGCCAGATGCAAGAGTACAGACTCTGTGAATTCCATTTATGTGAAGTTGTAAAAGAGGCTATAATACTTGATCTACAGTGTCAGAACACAAAAGAAGTGGTTGCCTGGAGGTGGACATGAGAGGAACTGGCTGCAAATGGGTACCAAAAAACTTTGTAAAGTGATGGAAATAATTTATACCTTGATTCGTGGTGGATGAGCAAGAGTGCACATTTGACAAAACTCATTAAGCTATACACTTAAGTAGGTTCATATTATTGTATATGGATTGTACCTCAAAAGAGTCATTTAAAATATCATTTAATGTCTAAAATTACAATAAAGTTAATAAACAAACTACATTTCAATCACAAGTTATTACAGGACAATACATCCACTGATTAAATCAGAGAAAGTTTCCAGGACATGGAGGAAACTTTGATATGGTTTTGTCTCTTCGATGCCTGAAAAGCTGCCTTGTATTCTCAGATGACCTACAAAAGTTCAATGCTAAAGACAGATGCACTTTACAGTAGTTTGACATGTTCATTCTTACACTGCACATATGTATTGAAAGAGTGCATATAGTATTTCAGTGATTTCATCCTCGCCATAGTCCAATTTGTGAATGTTAATGCTGAAACTCATATATGAGCCGGGACTAAAGGAGAGGAAAAAAGTGAGGGTGAGAGAAAGAACACTTTTAAAAATAGTGGAAATTAGACATTAATAGTGTATGTTGATTTTTAATCTCTGTCACAACTCTAGGTGAATGCAGCATTTTCTGCAGTGATTTTTCATTTAATGTCCACCCTGAGTCTCAGTAATAGATGAAAGGAAATTAGCATATTCAAAAGAAGTTTTGAAGGAAAGAAGCTAATGTTAGTGAGATTTTAAAAATTCCCAAGTGTATCTGACTCATTCATTTAATAATGTCAGTGCTTAGTACTGAGTCTGGCACATGTGAAGCATTTAATTAATGTTAGCTCTCGTGGTGATGATAAAGATGGTAATATACGGTATGGTACTCTTTCTACCTCTCAAAGAGTGAAAAATATAAATAAACAAAACTAAACAACTTTTGTTTTCATTATAACTTATTCTCTAATAGTACTAAACATGATGACAAGTTACAAAGAAAACAAAATTGTTTTGTTTTTAAAGGACAGTTAGACTTCACTTGAAAATTTGTTTGTTTCCAGATAGGAAGTTTGGAGAGATTCAGATAAAGAGGTGGCCTTTGACTTGAGAACTACCATGAGGATCTAGACTTATAAAAAAGGGAAGAGAGACCTGCCTAGATGGTAGGAACAGTATGGATAAAGGCACTGCAGAGAGAAAACAGGCTACATTTAGAAAACAAAAAGTACTCCGCCTTGTCTGTGGCACAGGATTAAGGAAAGAAATTCCTGCTGCTACAATATCCAACAGCTACAAATTCCTGCCATCATTTATTAAGTGCCTTATCTGCATTACTTCGTGTCATTTTTACAGCCTCCATTTGTCCTTTCTCTGTTGACTAACTTGCCCAAATTCTAAAGCAAGTAAGGGGCAGAGTTAGAATTTGATGTCTATATGACCTCAAATCCCCCACTGGAAGACTTAAGAGGTGTAAAGAAATGACAGGGTTGGCGAGAACTCAAAGATTTGGGACAAAATTGAGGGTATGTGTTTATTTCTGTGCTGGGTCATGCACTTTACAATTAAGTCAGTGAGAAATGATGGCTTGTACCAGCTTTTAAAAAGGAAAACACAGGAAATTATATTGTTTTAAGCAACTACTAATTTATATAATATTTCAAAATATATCCAATACTGAAGCACATGTGGTAGTTGTAAAATCAGCCAAAGTCAAGGACTTTTATTAATACACCTGATAATTAGCAGAAGTTTAAACCTTTCTTCGGTTTCTGACATTTAACTCTTGCCCTACAAAATGAGCTCCTAGAGCTGAAAGTAGCTCCCTGATGGCATTGGCCAAATTGTCTATTTAGACTCATAGTTCTTTTAAAATACTGGGTACCAAAATCTCTTTGAAGTTAATAGCTTTAAAATATAGGCTATTAACCAGAACTGGCATGCACTGCTGGTGGGAGTGTAAAATGATATAACTGCTTTAGGAGTGAGTCTAGTGGATTCTCAAAAAGTTAACCAGAACTAACTCTAAGACCCAGCAATTCCATTTCTAAATATTTACCCCCAAAGAAATAAAGCATACAGGCACAAAAATGAGTTGTATAAAAATGGTCATAAACACTTATTCATAATAACCTCAAATTAAAATTAACCCAAATATCCATCAAAGGGAGAATAGATAAACAAAGTGTAATATATTCCTACAACCAAATACTAGTCAGCAGTAAAAAGGAACAGGTTACTTATGTATGTAGAAGCTCAAAAACATGTTGGTAAGCCAAAGAGACTAGAGACAGTATGCGAACAGTTTGATTCTATCTATATCAAGTCCTAGAACAGACAAAACTAATCGTTGGTAAAAGAAATAAGAACAATTGCCACAGGTGCTGCTTGAGAAAGGTCATGTCAGAAGTTTCTGAGAAGTTGAGAAAATTCTGTGTCTAGATAGAGTTGTGGATTACACATGTATGCATTTGTCAAGACTCACTGAGTTTAAGATATATGCTTAATAATTTATACATAAGTTTAAAATGTTTAAAATATTTGCTCTAACATCCCTTTGGAATCAACAACTTCAAAATATTAACTACTTTAAAATCCCTCTGGAATATACTTTGGAGGAAGCATATGCTTTACAATTGACCAACTGAATTTGGATCTGGATGTAGTCTTAATAATGTTTGAAATATTTTTAAAATACTTAAGTGAAGATCAAGTTGCAGAATTAGTGTGTGTATATCTACATTGTAAATCCACTCATTCATACCCAAAATGTTCAATGAATGAATAAAATCTGAAATGATACACAGTAAAGTACAAGTGTGAGCTTCCAATGTGAAGTCTCAGTTTAGCAGTAAGCATTAGGAGACAAGGAAGGCTAAGAAGGGAGGAAGTATTTCATACTGCTCAGACATTTCAAAGAGAATGTACTAATTTGTACCAATATTACAATTTTTAAGGGAGGAAACGTTTCAATATTTATAGCAAACAAATTATACATTTTTAGATTACTTAGCAATAGAATAATTATTTCTTCACTCATACACTCAAGCATACTCATAGTGATTTAATGACCTGAACATTTTTAAATGATGTTGTCATATTTTACTTTTAGTTAAATTTACAGTTCTTCAAGAATTAATTCTCAACAAGACTTTTTCTTTTGTTTTCAAATATACAGATGTACTACTGTTTCTTCAGAACACAATTTTTTTTTTCTATTTTGGATATAGAAATATTAATTTTGGATATAGGCAGCTAGTATTTCAAAATCACTTTTATTGAAATATAAATTACATACAATAAAATGCCCCCATTATACATGTACAGTTAATGACTTTTGGCAAATAGATGCACTCATATAATGCCCATCACATTCAAGATATAGCATGTCCATCACCTCAAAAAGTCATGTCTATCCTTTCCCAATCAATGCCCCACCCAACACCCAGCCCTATTCCACCACTCTTGTTTTCTGTCACTATAGATCAGGGAGCTGAGTTTGCAAAGTCCATAAAACATTAGGCATCTCTGGTCTCCATTTTAATCAAGATAAATGATTTCAACTGATAAGAGGTAAGAAAATGTAATTCAGAAAAGACTTTCTTCTGCTGCCCCATCTATGTGTCCCTCCTCTATGCAGAAATGTGGCAAAGGAAAATGATGGCAGCTGATGGCAGCTGAATCTGCACACAGCATATGTTAGTACATTTGAACACTCTTGTCTCTGTTCATAGTTCTTCAGACTATGATACTGTATCCAAATATACTATACACTATACACTTACATGCATTTATCCAGAATGTACAAATAAAATAAGCTTTTTTGTTTCAGTTATTAGAAATGTTCTTAATCCTGCTGAGTTAGTTTGAGGGTGGTTGATAAAGACACAGGAGGTGATAGAAAGAGTTAAGCTAATATTTAATTGTTACATGTTGTGTAGAGAGATATGCTTGCAGCTTCACTGAAGATCTTTCAATAACCCAAACACACAAAAACATAAGGTTCTTTTCACCAATTCAGTTCTCCAAAGCAACTGATATAGAACCTAGGCAAACAGCAGAAACTGAAAATAAAATATTTTCTTACCCCTTCAAAAAATTATCTGTCAGAATCCTGCCATATGTATCCTAAAGGATATATAAGCAACGGATAGTTCGCATACATCATCACCACCACTTGTACTGATATAGTCATTCCTGCCTTGAAAAGCCTACCTATTTTCTTTGTCCTGAATCTGCACTTTGCTCTTGAGATTCCTCTCTGTTATCAAACATTTGTAGTGAAAAAAATGCTTCCCGGGTTAAGTAAGCAAATGATAGTTACTATCCCTTAGAGTTGTGCAGTGCACAACTTGAACAACCATATGTGGTGAATATGTGCATATCCTCAGCATTTTGCAGTAGAAAATGATCCACTAATGACTGCCAGTTCTCCATTCTATTTTATAGGGGCTACTATGCTCTGCACTGCTTTTACATTTCCCTAGGCAATACTACAGCTTTATGCAGAAATTGCATAGAATATGAAAAGTATTCTATTATCCCATAAAAATCTTCCAAAATAGGGTATTAATATATTCACTGTTGAAGCAGTCTCTGCCCAGATAGTGCTGATAATTGTGCGCTGCAATGACGTGGCATATTCTGGCTGGTGCAGTGAAAAAACTTCAGATGTTAAGCCAGTTTCTGTAGCTCTTCTGATGATGCTTTGCTGCGTTGTGGAGTGGCATGACTTGCATGAAATGCTGACAGCACCGTAGACTTAACTGTAATTTTAGAGTTTTTGAAAATATCCTGTATACTCTGAGGTACATTTAATTATGCTTTTATATGCTTGTGACATATTCATTACTATTGTCCTCTGTTTGAACTGTAAACTCCTTGAAAATATTTAATACCCTTTTCAGCATTACTCATAATTTCTAAAATCCTTCAATAAATTTTTGGATGGCTGATTAATTGAAACATGAATGAAAGTATGTGTTTTAGTATCCCATTGATTAAGTGGGTCATTATCTTATTAAAACAGAATAATGTATTACTAAAACATGAATTATTTAATACCATTCAGCTCAAACTCACAAAATACTTCAATTCACTTTTAAATAAGAGAGAAAAGAAGTTGAAGCATGTGAAAAAAATACTATATTCTAGATTTGACAACTGAATTATTAGTAACTTAAAACAGTCATTTCTGGAAACTTAGCCTTATAACCTATACTGCTTTTTATTTTTGTGTATAAAAATACCAACAGACATTATAATTTTTATTACTTTTTAGCTTCCAAAATTTCCTCTATATTATCTTTGATATTAGATACCACACATCAGGTCTGGTATCAGATTTTTAAGTATTATATTAAAATTAAAGTGGGTGACGTACAGTAATCAGAAGCACTGAAAATTACCCTGTATCTAGCTGAATTCCATTCTATGTGTCACAAATTCTAAAAGACCAACTTCTCTTTATACAAATTCATTTTAGACAGTAAGTTTCTAGATAGTAAAAACTCAAATCCACTTAGTATCATTCCCTGTTTTCTCTCCAGCATAGTGACAATATTCAGAGAAACCAAGCCTTAATCTTTTGGCTACATTCTGAAGGCGTTTCCATGTGGGACTGAGTTAGATTGCATAGTGTGGAAGATGGATTATTCAAAGAAATATATATATAAGGAAAGATCATGCTGTCCTTTTACTTGTGACTCTAATATGTAATCATGGCTTCTCCAATAAATACATCTGTAAATTCTTGTGCATTCTTACATTTCATGTCTAAATGTAACATAGCTACTCAGAAAATATATGTATAAGATCTAACATTTGTCAAGTGTTTGCTATAGGTCAGGTATATTTAAGTGCTTTAAATGTATTTTCTCATTTAATCCTCTCCAAAGCTCTATAATATATGCACCCTTATTATCCCCCACCCCCTCCCATTTTACAGATGAGGAAAGTGAAGCCCAGGATTGCCCAGTATCCTGCAATTAAAATAATGGCACTGAGGCTTGACCTAAGTTAGTGTAACTCCAGAGTCAGCTGTTAGCTTTCACATTACACTATTATTTGAAAGAGCTCATATATCCCATAACATTGTCTCTTACTTTAAAAATATAGTGCTTTGGAATTGAGTAGAAATTGTGAAGCCATAGAAGAAGAAACATAGGCTTGATTCACAAAATTCTTTTACATATTTTCCCATGTAGAAATTGGGAACATTATATATGTTTTAACTTAGAAATAGATATAATTAGGAACAAAGACACATGTCAGCAATTATATAATAGATAAGACTTAAATACAAGACGTATGGGCCTGGTTACATTATTTGTCCAGAATACACTTCATCATGAAACCTGAGTCCTTGTTGTATTAGACAATAATGATAAAAACTCTAAGTTATGGGCTTTTTGATTATTTTGGTGACTTCATCCAAATAGATTGGCATGGTACAGAGATGTATCAATTACACAGAAGATAAATTTCAAAATTTTAAGAAAATGCTTTCAACGCCAACTTCTTATCTCATGGAATCAGGTAAATGATAACCTATAATGACTAAACACTTTCTTTTCAGATGAACGTCAGATCTGATTTTTTGTAATCTACTCATTAGCCATCTTGTTGGCACAGCAGTCACAGACATTAGATCAAACACAAACTCTGGCAACAACACGTAGTATCCTTCATAAAATATTGTTATGTATCCAAATGCCACATTATATAAAATTGGCATAAGAGAATTCACATTTCGGTAAGCTAATAAAATTGGTATCCAAACAGGAACACTGTATACTCAGCACTTGGATAGTGGGCATGGCCAATGTTCTGAAACGGTTCCAACAAGAGAAGGAATAGAAAACCCTACCAATAAATCTAGCCAAGAAGAACTAAAAAAGCGATGTTAATCCAACCAAGAATTTGCTTTTGTTGTCTAATGATAACTATCAGCCAAATCTGAAATGTATGAAAGCCAAAGAGTCTGAGAAAAAAGAGACAAGATAAAAGAAAAGAAGATAGAGGAAAGGAAACAAATGGACAAAAGTAGAAAGAAAACGCTGGATGTAAAGAGCTGGTAGTCATGGCCAGTGGAGATGTAGAGAGACTAGGAAAAATTACTTGAAGGTGAAAGCAATGGTCATAAGCAGAATATGCTATTCATAAATGTATTTTTTTTAATTTATTTATTTATTTATTTATTTATTTATGGCTGTGTTGGGTCTTCGTTTCTGTGTGAGGGCTTTCTCTAGTTGTGGCAAGTGGGGGCCACTCTTCATCGCGGTGCGCGGGCCTCTCACTATCGCGGCCTCTCTTGTTGCGGAGCACAGGCTCCAGACGCGCAGGCTCAGTAGTTGTGGCTCACGGGCCTAGTTGCTCCGCGGCATGTGGGATCCTCCCGGACCAGGGGTCGAACCCGTGTCCCCCGCACTGGCAGGCAGACTCTCAACCACTGTGCCACCAGGGAAGCCCCATAAATGTATTTTCATATGCTAATTAACTGGCCCTTAGGAGTTACCCCCACAAAATTCATTTTTTTTATAACTGCCATCCAATAATCAATGTTATTAAAGATGATCCTGATTTTGGGACCTGTCAAGTAAAGTCAAGTGTGTTCTACGTCTTAAGGAAGACCAGAATACATTACATTTAAAGAAAAAATTGCATCCAAGTGGATAACATTTAAAGTTATGCCAATTAAAGAGAAAATGCCCATTTATCCAAACTTTCATTGTTCTCCAGTGCCTAACTTGGCACACCATAGAACTACATCGCAGTAAAACCCTGTTGCTGAGATGTGGGTCTCCTAATGCATCATTTAGATTTTCTATAATTTTACCAATATCCTCAATGACAAAAGGAAATTATGTAACCTAAAATGAGAAACGTCTACTAATAACTTCAGAAAGAAATTTTAGTGGAAATGTTAGTGGTATTTTACCATATGGCATATAGACGATTCATTTTATTAATGATACTATTAACACAGACAATAACATGAATAAATAATAGAGTCTTGTACATTTCTTAAAATGACATTGGCCCAACAAAGCAGTTAAGTACTACATTCTTAAATCAAAAACAATAATGGAAAGTCCACATTTTGTCTGATTTTTAAAATGACTTACCATCAGTAGCTGTACTTTCCTTTTCACCAGAATTGATCAAAAACTGTAAAGATAGTAGCCACTGGGCATTATTTGAGGAGCATCAGGAAGAATTCTTCCCTTCCCCAATGCACCAAAAGATGGACAGCAAAAACCTGTCTGTTCCCTTCGTTTTTTTTAAGATAAAAATTATTACTCATTGTGTGTGTATGATTTGTCATGAGACAAAAGGAAGAAGTGGTGTAATAACCCATGGCCAGGAACCAGAAAGATTGAAAAGAGACTGAAATCATGATACATACCAAACAGAAGTTGAGGCATGCGCTCAATTCTTTACCACCTTGCCATTATCTCCAAGCAAGCTGTTAGACAATCAGTTGTGCTTAGTCATCATAATAGTAGTGGTTGAAAACTTTAAGTCTACCTGCTAGGTATACACAACGGAGCAATAGCTTTGCAAACATAATTGAATCTACAAAGAAAAGTACATCATTGTTATAAATCAACTCAAATACATTTTTTAAAAAGCAGAGTCGTGGAGATGAAAAAAATTCTAAATCATGCAACAATGTATCTTTTTAAAAAATACACCCTGGTCTTCAAAAACCTGACTGAACTATTCTGAATGACAAAAAGAGCTAAGGCATTGGCTTTTGATTTTCCTGCTGAGAGCTTATAGGAATTATTCAGTCATTTGAATGAAAGCTTCCGTGTTTAATTGCAGCAGATGGTCTCAGTCTTTTTCACCTGCTGATCATAGAATGTTCATGTGCAAACATCCAAAGAGATGATCTTTTCTGTGATAGTTTTCAAATGTAAGGAAATTTTTTCCTCATTTGAGAATAATTATTTCCATGAATAAAAGTGAAAATCCAGCTATTGCTTATACAATTATTGTACTTGTAAAACTTAAAACACAATTAATTATAAGACAAACCAATAACTTATGTTCCTGTGAAAAACAAGAAGAAAGTTGCCAATTTGATGGATTATACATTCATATTGCCTGAAATTTTTTTAAAGATATCGTAGAGATGTTTTAGACTTAGCTAACATCTTTAACATATCACGTTGTGTACACATAAAAAGGGAAATAGAAACCAAATAAATTGGGTAGAGTATTCTCAAAATGTTTTCACATTCAGAGTGCAATTTTCCTGAATCCCTTTTCTATTCAGAGTCATCCATATCCATGTTCTTTTTTATTCCCACAGTATCGTCCCCATCGACAGCATTGGTGATACAGCACTTCTCAAAAGATTGCTCCTCCAGTTCTTTCCTTTAAGCTGCTGCCACACTTTTGGTAAGTTTTTATTCAGTGCTTTCTTGCCCTTACACAAGGAATTAATGGGAGGTTTCAGACCACAACCAGGACTCATACTCTTTCTTTAACGTGTTCATACATGGTGTGTCAACTGAAAGGCCAAGGGGTAGTTGTTTTCTCATCGTGTCATCATGAGTGAAATCCAAGTTGGTGTGTGCACAGCAGATGACAATTTGCACTGCACCTGCTACCCTGTTGACAATGATTGTTACATCCTATTGATTAACTGACACTGTTTTCAGAGTCACTAAATATGTAAGGAGATATGTATCTTAGCAGCAATAAAATATGAAATTTGGTGAAGTCAACCTAGAACTTATTTCATATTTTTCTAATATATTTGAATATTCAACATGAATAATTTGAGTTAAATAATTTTTAAAAATTGCCCCAAATATGTCCCTTTACCAGGACTTAAGTTTATCTCCTTTAAAGGGGGAAAATGGTTAATCAAATATTGCATGCTACAAAATTTACTTATGTATGATACTTAGGATATATTTTCCACCTCCCCCCACTAGCATGTCAGCCTCACCAGAAGAGGGATTTTGTCTGTTTCATTCACTGAGAAATCCCCAGTGTTTTGAATAAGACCCAGTATTTGTTGAAAAAAATGGATCACAGAGAATTTTGGTAATTTAATCTTCATTAGAATGCAGTTGTGCCATTACTACTTCCCTTTTTTATTCCTTCATCATGATTCTTATCATATCACAGATTGTGATTATTTGAATAAATCTTGAACTTCTGAGGTCTGGAATGGTGTCTTACTGCTATCTTTATGAGTAAGGCACTTAGTGCCTATCATGGTATAAGGCATACAGTAAGGGCTCAATAAGTGTTTGTAGAATTCTAAGCAAATAGCAAAATATCATAGTTTAGAGAAATGTTATGCTAAATTACTTTTTAAAATTAAGAATTAATAATTGAATTAGAGAAGACAGGATTCATCAATGAAACCAAGGTATTAAACATGTACCTTTACCACAAATTCAATATCTAGATTAGGTTTTTTTTTTAAGTTTAATTTTATTTATTTATTTATTTATTTATTTATTTATGGCTGTGTTGGGTCTTTGTTTCTGTGCAAGGGCTTTCTCTAGTTGCGGCAAGTGGGGGCCACTCTTCATCGCGGTGTGCGGGCCTCTCATTATCGCGGCCTCTCTTGTTGCGGAGCACAGGCTTCAGACGCGCAGGCTCAGTAATTGTGGCTCACGGGCCTAGTTGCTCCGCGGCATGTGGGATCTTCCCAGACCAGGGCTCGAACCCGTGTCCCCTGCATTGGCAGGCAGATTCTCAACCACTGCGCCACCAGGGAAGCCCACTAGATTAGATTTTGAAATATTCAATGAGTCTCCATCACTGAATCATCCAATTACCAATGCTGATGATTAATGTTGTGTACATTGGGTTTTTACATTACAAGCGTTTAGGTAACTATGTTTCACATTTAGAGATTTACTTTGGATGGTGTTAAATAGCAGAGATGCAAATTCAATTTAAAAGGGTCTGTGTTAGCTGTGTATTGAACCTCCTGCAGCAATAATAATAACAATGATAACCGTAACAATAGCTCCATGAAAGGGTTCAGTCTGGCCAGTACATTAAGTTTCTTCAATATTTAATGTTTATAGGCAACATTACTCATGGAAATGTATAAGCTATTACATTATAACTCTAAACATTCCTAAAAGATGTAAGGTCCCTTTGTAAAATGTTGCAATAAGTAATTACACAATTTTCTCTATTACATATTCAGGATTCCCAAGACTCAAGATTCCCAATCTTCTTCATAGCCACTTAGAAGCTAATGTTGATCCCTCTCATTCATACCATCCAACTTGATTTGCAAAGAGTCTTTACTATATGATGCAAACAGTATGCTATTGCAGAGTGAAAAGGGTTAGTTACAATAAAAAACACCAAATATTTATGCTTTAGACTCTCTTTCAGATGAGATACTCAGACAGCATCTAAAGAGGAAGAAAGAGTACTTGAGTGCGTATGTTTTAAATTATCCACTTAAAAGAAGCAATGTGTAGTGAAGGTTGGCATGTGGTTTGCTATAGGACTTGATCTTCAGGCATAGCGCTTATTAACAACGGAAAGAAATGCATTCAGAGACTGTAATTCTTCAAAGTGAAAGGAGACTAAATATATATATTTTGAACTGCATAATGTCAGTTTCAATTGAACTGCATGTTTAAAAATAAAGCTACTGGGACTTGCCTGGTGGCGCAGTGGTTAAGAATCTGCCTGCCAATGCAGGGGACACGGGTTCGAGCCCTGGTCCTTGAAGATCCCACATGCCGCGGAGCAGCTAAGCCCGTGGGCCACGACTACTGAGCCTGTGCTCTAGAGCCCGTGAGCCACAACTATTGAGCCCACGTGCCACAACTACTGAAGCCCGTGCGCCTAGAGCCTGTGCTCTGCAACAAGAGAAGCCACTGTGATGAGAAGCCCACGCACTTCAACGAAGAGTAGCCCCTGTTCACCGCATCTAGAGAAAGCCCCCGTGCAACAACAAAGACCCAATGCAGCCAAAATAAAGAAATAAAAATAAAAATAAATAAAATAAAAATAAAGCTACCTCCTTCAGAATACCTAAGTGTTTATCAGAACGTAGCCTATATCCAAAAATGGTATTATTAGTCATATTAAATAATAATATTTAAGAGCCATAGCTCCAGTAAACTAAAAATTGACAACTGAATATTTCATTAGAACTTGTCAAAAAGCTGCAATCAATTAAACATAATTATATACAATACACTGGAAATATGGACTATAGAACAGTTGATCAGGCCACAAAATGTGAAAGTTAAGATGTACAAAATATAAGTTCCTGCAGTAAATATTTCTCTTTTTTTTTTTTTTTTTTTTTAAAGATTTATTTTTTTTTTTTATTGATTAATTGATTGATTGATTGATTGCTATGTTGGGTCTTCGTTTCTGTGCTAGGGCTTTCTCTAGTTGTGGCAAGCAGGGGCCACTCTTCATCACGGTGCGCGGGCCTCTCACTGTCACGGCCTCTCTTGTTGCGGAGCACAGGCTCCAGACGCGCAGGCTCAGTAATTGTGGCTCACGGGCCCAGCCGCTCTGCGGCATGTGGGATCTTCCCAGACCAGGGCTCGAACCCGTGTCCCCTGCACTAGCAGGCAGACCCTCAACCACTGCGCCACCAGGGAAGCCCAATATTTCTCTTAATGATACAACTGAGTTGCATTTTAAAACTGAAATGAGAAGCCTCAAAGGGTAAAACATTCTGGATTGCTTCTCAAGGATGACCAAAAGTTTAGAAGGTTAACTGAAATGTATAAATATTAAAGGTTCTTTGCCACCTTCTAACATTGTCATAAGTTTACTCATTGTGAGGTGGAGAAAGTGAGCAGAAAAAATCAAATCAAGAAAGTCTATATTAAAGAGGTAGTGGTCATATTTGGCAGTTTATCAACCCAATGTAAAAGGAAGTATAACTACAATTTATGAAAATCTATGCGGGAGAATGCAAATGATCAATGACTAGTTCAATCAGGGATCCCTGAAAGAAAACACAACCATTTTGTGCACTGCGTAGCTCGCAGATAATCTATGACTTCCAAGTTTTGCTGCCCTCCTTTCTTCCCACACAAAATGGTTAGCCTGTCCATTCTGCCCACTGATAAATTACAAGTTTCCTGAGCTGACAAGAACCTAAAGAGAAAAATAAAAGTCTTGTGTTCTTGAAGGCACTAGTAAAGCCCCAGGTTGATTCCCTGAAAATGAAATCATCCACTCTCATGTGCTTCTCATGTACTGTGCATTGCCATAAATGTCTTAAATCCATTTTTGATACTGCGAAGCAGCATATTTTATGAAATGTGATAAATTCACACATTTGAGATTAGAATTTGGCTGATTGTCCTTTCACACACTAAATAAAAACCAGGTTGATTGCTGTAGCACTTTGTCAAAGATACCAAATGAAATTCATATATCAAAATGGAACTAGGACAGACTCTCTCCAGATTCACTGTAAATATATAAATCAATTCTTCAAGAAATGTCTTTCTGTAAACCACCATTAAAAGCCACGGTGTCTTTCATGGTGTTAGAATCTCTTCTGAAACATAATTTTCATAAACTATTTGAAAAATAGTTCCAGTGGCATGATCTAAATGATTTAAATAGCATTTTCTTTGTGTTTAATGGTACCAAACTTTTCCTCCTAGATCAGCCTTCTATAAAATATTTATAAAATGGT
Source organism: Balaenoptera acutorostrata (assembly GCF_949987535.1). Classification (NCBI taxonomy): domain Eukaryota; kingdom Metazoa; phylum Chordata; class Mammalia; order Artiodactyla; family Balaenopteridae; genus Balaenoptera; species Balaenoptera acutorostrata. Next base: position 16,533,203 of record NC_080073.1, read on the forward strand.
ATCTAAAATGTAAAATCTTTAGTGTTCTTGCCCTTTGTTAACTCTCTACAGAGTGATATAACTAACAGCAGTGAATAAAATGTGAGATAAATGCATCTGCACAAAAATTATATTGCATCTAATCAGACTTTGAAGAGAAATATATATTTAAGTTAAAGAGAATTATTTATGGCTTGGCAGTAATTGTTGTAACTGTCATACAATCATCCATGTTGATATTCTTTCCTGAAATTAAATTTAAAATAAATTGAATAGTTTTTTTTTGGTAACAAGTCTTCTGGGTTGTTTTTTTTAATTTTTTTTGGGGAACAGTTTTTGAGAAGTTGATGTAGACAGTTCATTTTTGTGTTTTGAGACTAAAAAAAAGACCCGTAAGAACACGAAAAGTGGATTGATGTTGAAAATCTCAGCAGCCAAACTTTTCCTGTTCAAGATTTTTCAAATCAAAGAACATCATTACTGTACCTGATATACCTTTCTAGAAAAGTTATGACCTATCAGCACTTATTCAAACAGGGTTGAAAGTGGTCTTTACCTGATTGGGTAATATAAATCTTGGGACAATAGTAGAAAAATGACTTAGGAGGAGAAACAAATCTTTTAGTGATCCCATAAATCATGTAAAAGAGCCTTCAGCCCCTATGTACCAGGGTTAAATTTACACATTTTAGCATACTTTAATATAATGTGTGGACAGAGATGAATATTGCATAGGGGGTTGCTTTATACTAGTTTTAGAAGTTTCTATAAAACTAATTTTGTGTTTCCTTATAAATTAGTATCACATACCTATTGGAATGAGTATTTAATGGAAAGCTTTCATTAATATTTAAACTACAAATGTACACACAATACAGAGACCTTCAAACAGTCACCATTTTCTACATAAAATTTTGCCAGTTCTTTTGAGTTTAGTATCTTTCTCCAAGAATAAATCATGTATTAATGTCAAGGCATTTCTAGTAGCAATAGATCTAGATGTCAAGGACAGTCTGACATTAATTAATCCATAATGAAAAGTGAAAACACAAAGGAAAACAGACTATTCCTTATTCAGTATCAATTTAATTAATCAAATAGTTAGACATTAGTAGGACATAAATGCTGAAACAGAAGCTAACTATCCATTTGTCCAAGTTATGGAACAGGTTGGGTTAGATACACTGAAAGGCTTCATGATTCTAGGATTCTAAAATATCACAAGGATAAGAATAAGATTAAGGATTGAAGAGTACTGAGTCTCCAAAGAGAAAAGGAAGCATTTAGTAAAAACTCACTGTAAACAATTTTTGTTATGCAGTTGCCTACGTGAGCTCATGTTTGGTCATAAACCTGCCACATCATGATGGAGTAGCTGCTACTGAATCAGTGGATACATACCCCAGCATCCTTATCTCTCAGTTGGGATTATCTTCAGCTGCACTCTACCCTGTCTCCCAGTGTTCTCCAGTAGTTGTTAGCCCCAGTTGTCACAGTGGTAAATATCCTGATAATGCTACACCATTGACTCCTTCCTTTTTTCCCTACCTCAATTTTCCACTTCCTACTGGTGTCTCAGAAGTCACTTGTCAATTAAACTACTTTTGTAGAACTCCTTGTCTCTGGGTTGGCTTTTAGGGGAACCCAAACACAGGGCAAACATTAACTCTAGAATGAATCAAAGAACTTTACATGTGAGACTGACTAATGTTGGACCAAAAAAAATCAACTTGCTGGTTATTGACTAAAAGTGCATTTTATAAAGTGTGAATAGAATATGTCAGTGACTGAACACTGCTAGGTATTATAGCAGGGTTAGAAAATCTTGCCACTGTTGACATTTTGAGATGGGTAATTCTTTGTTGTGCAGACTGTCCAGTGCATTGTAAGATGTTTAGCAGCATCTCTGACCTCTACCCACTAGATGCCTATAGCACTCTCTCTCCTGTTGTGACAACCCAAAATATCTCTAGGCATTGACAAATGTCCCAGGGGGGCAGGATGCGGAAAGACAAAATCCTATTATCTCCCTTTAAGAACCACTGGGTTATGAAATGACTTCACTTAATTTAACCAATTAAATTCACTCATCCAACTCTTACATATAGAGTGAATACTACATACCAGGCATTGTATTAGTAAGATGGTGAAAAACACTACAGTTCCTGATTTCACTGAGTTTATGTTCTAGTCAAAAAAAATAATTAAAACAAACTATTGCTTCACACTGAGAAACTGTCCATAATTCTGAGGCATTTTCTAATGGATACTGTAGAATGAATCATTTCTTTCCAAACTATTTCAAGTGTGAGCATATGTCTGCAAATGGTGTATGATTTTAATTCTGATGAGGCAAAAGACAGTTAATTTTTACAGTACGAATTCTGCCTGGTGGGGGAGTAAAGGATGAGATATTTGCCCTTTGTTCTTGCTTCATGCCTTCTGTGCTGAAATACTGTGGGAGACTGAGCACATTTTGCTTTCTTTCACTACTGCAATTTTACTCTTTTTCTTTCCTCATTGCAAGTACTTAGCCCATACCTTCCACCTACCTTCTCCCTGTAAATTTTTTTTTTAAAGAGCATACATGCTTCTGTTGAAAAAAATTTAAATGATTATTCTAACAGCAAAAATGGAAGAAGCATTGGAAGGTGATTTTTGTTTATTTTTAGTCTTGGTTTCTTAGAATTTCTATGCAATTTTCCCTCCTAACCTCATATAACTTGCTTTTTATGAATCATACAAAAATCATCTTCACTCTGCCCTGGTATGACAGTTGCAGGAGGCACAATTGGTCTCCCCTGATATCTCTTTGTGCTCATCAGTTCTGCAGGTGTGGAAGGCCTTATCCTATGATCACCTGATACTTTCTACCTAAGGGCTTCTTCTTGTCCTGCTGAGCTCTACATGGGACAAACAAAAAGTGGAAAGTGCAAGGGCCTTAATGCCTTCACAACAGCCCACAACCAATAATACATGAGAGCTGGAGAATAACTATTCCAGCTTCTCAGTTGTTTCCCACACTCCCTTCCAGAGTTTTCCAGAGGAATTGAACCACTGGTCCTACTTACTGGCTTCCTTCCCTTCCCTCTCTCAGTTCCTCATGCCCCTATGACACAGTTTGGATCACTTCACCAATAAAGCATTCCAAAACATCCTGCATTTGAATGATGGGCCTAAAGAAATCACCACTTTTTGGAGTTTACAATGTAGGGTGCATTATAGAAATTATTATTAATGTATGAAATATTACTATTCTCTTAGACACTAATAGGGTCTGGAGTTGAAGGGAGAAACCAGGATAGGGATATAAATTTATAATATATCTGCACCTTTTCTCCACATTGATTAAAAAGTTTTTTTTTCTTTTCTTTCTTATTTTGTTTTTCACTGGGGTGGGGGACAGTAATGTTACAATAGTATTAAGTAAGTTCCTTTGGCATTCTGACCTGTCTTTTAATACCTTGGATATTTTTAACGTCATACTGGTCTCCTGAAAGTTAGAATTCTAACAATCACTTCTTAAGGAGGTATGTAAGAAAAAACATAATTTGTTCAGCTTGAAAATAATCCTTCATATTCACACTCTGATCTGACAAAAGCTACATTAGTACAGAATATCATTACCTTGATAGTTCTAAAGACACAGGGAAGCATCTGGTATATCTGGCGTGACTGAATTTTTTGCAGAAACTCAGAGCTGACATTAAGATAAAAAACCTACCTGGTCTTCCCAACGAAACGCAACTCTTCTGGCCCCTGGCGTATTCGGTGCGTAGATGAGTAAAAACTTCCTTAGGGTCCAAACAAGCAAGTAGACTCAGCTTTGGGAGCCACGACTCTGGTCCACCTTGATGTGTCAGCACCATGCAGAGCAGCTTACTGCATACCCAACCCTGTAATGCTTGAGTCACTCAAATGCTGGTAAAGAGGCACACTACATTGTTTCTAGTCACGTGTGGTCGACAGGGTATTGGTGCTCCAGCCAGGTGCCAGGCCGGAGCCTCTGAGGTGGGAGAGCTGAGTGGGACATTGGTCCACCAGAGACCTCCTGGCCCCCCGTAATATCAAATGGTGAAAACACTCCCAGAGATCTCCATCTCAATGCTAATGCCAAGCTTCACTCACAGACCAGCAAGCTACAGTGCTGCACACCCTATGCCAAACCACTAGCAAGACAGGAACACAACCCCACCCATAACCAGAGAGGCTGCTTAAAATCATACTAAGTTCACAGACACGCCAAAACACACCACTGGATGTGGTTCTGCCCACCAGAAAGATGACATCCAGCCACATCCAAGAGAACAGAGGCACCAGTCCCCTCCACCAGGAAGCCCACACAACCCACTGAACCAACCTTACCCACTGGGGGCAGACACCCAAAACAATGGGAACTACGAACCTGCAGCCTGTGAAAAGAAGACCCCCAAACACAGTAAGTTAAGCAAAATGAGAAGACAAAGAAATACTCAGCAGATGAAGGAGCAAGCTAAAAACCCACCAGAACAAGCAAATGAAGAGGAAATAGCCAGTCTACCTGAAAAAGAATACAGAGTCATGATAGTAAAGGTGATCCAAATTCTTGGAAATTGAATGGAGAAAATACAAGAAACATTCAACAAGGACCTAGAAGAACTAAAGAGCAAACAAACAATGATGAACAACACAATAAATGAAATTTAAAATTCTGTAGAAGGGATCAATAGCAGAATAACTGAGGCAGAAGAATGGATAAGTGACCTGGAAGATAAAATACTGGAAATAACTACTGCAGAGCAGAATAAAGAAAAAGGAATGAAAAGAATTGAGGACAGTCTCAGAGACGTCTGGGACAACATTAAACACACCAACATTCGAATTATAGGGGTCCCATGAGAAGAAAAGAAAAAGAATGGGACTGAGAAAATATTTGAAGAGATGGTAGTTGAAAACTTCCCTAACATGGGAAAGGAAAGAGTCAGTCAAGTCCAGGAAGCACAAAGAGTCCCATACAGGATACATCCAAGGAGAAACACACCAAGACACATATTAATCAAACTATCAAAATGAAATACAGGGACTTCCCTGGTGGCCAATGCAGGGGACACAGGATCGAGCCCTGGTCCGGGAAGATCCCACATTCCGCGGTGTAACTAAGCCCGTGCACCACCACTACTGAGCCTGCGCTCTAGAGCCCACAAGCCACAACCACTGAGCCTGAGTGCCACAACTACTGAGCCCACATGCCTAGAGCGGGTGCTCCACAATAAGAGAAGCCGCCGCAATGAGAAGCCAGTGCACTGCAACAAAGAGTAGCCCCTGCTCACTGCAACTAGAGAAAGCCCATGCACAGCAATGAAGACCCAACACAGCAAAAAATAAATAAATAAATAAATAAATTTTTAAAAATTAAATACAAAGAAAAAATATTAAAAGCCGCAATGGAAAAGCAACAAATAACATACAAGGGAATCCCCATAAGGTTAACAGCTGATCTTTCAGCAGAAACTCTACAAGAAAGAAGGGAGTGGCAGGACATATTTAAAGTGATGAAAGGGAAAAAACTACAACCAAGATTACTCTACCCAGCAAGGATCTCATTCAGATTTGACAGAGAAATTAAAACCTTTACAGACAGGCAAAAGCTAAGAGAATTCAGCACCATCAAACCAGCTTTAAAACAAATGCTAAAGGAACTTCTCTAGGCAGGAAACACAAGAGAAGGAAAAGACCTACAAAAACCCAAAACAATTAAGAAAATGGTAATAGGAACACACATATCGATAACTACTTTAAATGTAAATGGATTAAATGCTCCAACCAAAAGACCTAGACTGGCTGAATGGATACAAAAACAGGACGCATATATATGCTGTCTACAAGAGACCCACTTCAGACCTAGAGACACATACAGACGAAAGTGAGGGGATGGAAAAATATATTCCATGCAAATGGAAATCAAAAGAAAGCCGGAGTAGCAATTCTCATATCAGACAAAAGAGACTAAAATAAAGATTATTATAAGAGACAAAGAAGGACACTATATAATGATCAAGGGATCAATCCAAGAAGAGGATATAACAATTGTAAATATTTATGAACCCAACATAGGAGCACCTCAATACATAAGGCAAATACTAACAGCCATAAAAGGGGAAAGCAACAGTAACACAATCATAGTAGGGGACTTTTAACACCCCACTTTCACCAATGGACAGATCATCCAAAATGAAAATAAATAAGGAAACACAAGCTTTAAATGATACATTAAACAAGATGGACTTAATTGATATTTATAGGACATTCCATCCAAAAACAACAGAATACACTTTCTTCTCAATTGCTCATGGAACATTCTCCAGGATAGATCATATCTTGGGTCACAAAAAAGCCTTGGTAAATTTAAGAAAATTGACATCGTATCAAGTATCTTTTCCGACCACAATGCTATGAGACTAGATATAAATTACAGGAAAAAAACTTTAAAAATACAAACACATGGAGGCTAAACAATATGCTACTAAATAACCGAGAGGTCACTGAAGAAATCAAAGAGGAAATCATAAAATACCTAGAAACAAATGACAATGAAAACACGAGGACCCAAAACCTATAGGATACAGCAAAATCAATTCTAAGAGGGAAGTTTATAGCAATACCATTCTACGTCAAGACACAAGAAAAATCTCAAATAAACAACCTAACCTTTCACTTAAAGCAATTAGAGAAAGAACAAAAAAAAAATAACACCCAAAGTTAGCAGAAGGAAAGAAATCATAAATATCATATCAGAAATAAATGAAAAAGAAATGAAGGAAATGATAGCAAAGATCAGTAAAACTAAAAGCTGGTTCTTTGAGAAGATAAACAAAATTGATAACCCGTTAGCCTGATTTATCAACAAAAAAAGGGAGAAGACTCAAATTGATAGAATTAGAAATGAAAAAGGAGAAGTAACAAATGACACTGCAGAAATACAAAGGATCATGAGAGATTACTACAAGCAACTATGTGCCAATAAAATGGACAACCTGGAAGAAATGGACAAATTCTTAAAAAAGTACAACCTTCCAAGACTGAACCTGGAAGAAATAGAAAATATACAGACCAATCAAAAGCACTGAAATTGAAACTGTGATTAAAAATCTTCCAACAAACAAAAGCCCAGGACCAGATGGCTTCACAGGCGAATTCTATCAAGCATTTAGAGAAGAGCTAACACCTATCCTTCTCAAACTCTTCAAAAATATAGCTAGGGAGGAACACTCCCAAACTCATTCTACGAGGCCACCATCACCCTGATACCAAAACCAGAAAAAGATGTCACAAAAAAAGAAAACTACTGGCCAATATCTCTGATGAACATAGATGCAAAAATCCTCAACAAAATACTAGCAAACAGAATCGAACAGCACATTAAAAGGATCATACACCATGATCAAGTGGGGTTTATCCCAGAATGCAAGGATTCTTCAATATATGCAAATCAATCAATGTGATACACCATATTAACAAACTGAAGGAGAAAAACCATATGATCACCTCAATAGATGCAGAAAAAGCTTTCGACAAAATTCAACAACAGTTTATGATAAAAACCCTCTAGAAAGTAGGCATAGAGGGAACTTACCTCAACATAATAAAGGCCATATATGACAAACCCACAGACAACATCATTCTCAATGGTGAAAAACTGAAACCATTTCCACTAAGATCAGGAACAAGACAAGGTTGCCCACTCTCACCACTATTATTCAACTTAGTTTTGGAAGTTTTAGCCACGGCAATCAGAGAAGAAAAAGATATAAAAGGAATCCAAATCGGAAAAGAATAAGTAAAACTGTCACTGTTTGCGGATGACATGATACTATACATAGAGAATCCTAAAGATGCTACCAGAAAACTACTAGCGCTAATCAATGAATTTGGTAAAGTAGCAGGATACAAAATTAATGCATAGAAATCCCTTCCATTCCTATAAACTAATGATGAAAAATCTGAAAGAGAAATTAAGGAAACACTCCCATTTACCACTGCAACAAAAAGAATAAAATATCTAGGAATAAACCTACCCAAGGAGTCAAAAGACCTGTATGCAGAAAACTACAAGACACTGATGAAAGAAATTAAAGGTGATACAAACAGATGGAGAGATTTACCATGTTCTTGGATTAGGAAGAATCAACATTGTGAAAATGACTCTACTACCCAAAGCAATCTACAGATTCAATGCAATCCCTGTCAAACTACCAATGGCATTTTTCACAGAACTAGAACAAAAAATTTCACAATTTGTATGGAAACACAAAAGACCCCGAAGAGCCAAAGCAATCTTGAGAAAGAAAAACAGAGCTGGAGGAATCAGGCTCCCTGACTTCAGACTATACTACAAAGCTACCGTAATCAAAATAGTATGTTACTGGTACAAAAACAGAAATATAGATCAATGGAACAGGGTAGAAAGCCCATAGATAAACCCATCAATATGGTCACCTTATCTTTGACAAAGGAGGCAAGAATATACAATGGAGAAAAGACAGCCTCCTCAATAAGTGGTGCTGGGAAAACTGGACAGCTTCATGTAAAAGAATGAAATTAGAACATTCCCTAACACCATACATGAAAATAAACTCAAAATGGATTAAAGACCTAAATGTAAGGCCAGACACTATAAAACTCTTAGAGGAAAACATAGGCAGAACACTCTATGACATAAATCACAGCAAGATCCTTTTTGACCCACCTCCTAGAGAAATGGAAATAAAAACAAAAATAAACGGGACCTAATGAAACTTAAAAGCTTTTGCACAGCAAAGGAAACCATAAACAAGATGAAAAGACAATCCTCAGAATGGGGAAAATATTTGCAAATGATTCAACAGACAAAGGATTTATCTTCAAAATATATAAACAGCTCATGCAGCTCAATATCAACAAAACAAACAACCGAATTCAAAAATGGGCAGAAGACCTAAATAGACTTTTCTCCAAAGAAGATATACAGATTGCCAACAAACACATGAAAGGATGCTTAACATCACTAATCATTAGAGAAATGCAAATCAAAACTACAATGAGGTGTCACCTCACACCGGTCAGAAAGGCCATCATCAAAAAATCTATAAGCAATAAATGCTGGCGAGCGTGTGGAGAAAAGGGAACCCTCTTGCACTGTTGGTGGGAATGTAACTTGATACAGCCACTATGGAGAACAGTTTGGAGGTTCCTTAAAAAACTGGAAATAGAACTACCATAAGACTCAGCAATACCATGACTGGGCATATACCCTGAGAAAACCATAATTCAAAAAGAGTCATGTACCACAATATTCATTGCAGCTCTATTTACAATAGCCAGGACATGGAAGCAACCTCAGTGCCCATCGCCAGATGAATGGATAAAGAACATGGGGCACGTATATACAATGGAATATTACTTAGCCATAAAAAGAAATGAAATTGAGTTATTTGTAGTGAGGTGGATGGATCTAGAGCCTGTCATACTGAGTGAAGTAAGTCAGAAAGAGAAAAACAAATACTGTATGCTAACACATATACATGGAATCTAAAAAAAAAAAAACCAATAACAAAAGGTTCTGAAGAATATAGGGGCAGGACAGGAATAAAGACGCAGACGTAGAGAATAGAGTTGACGACACAGGGAGGGGGAAGGGTAAGCTGGGACGAAGTAAGAGAGTGGCATGGACATATATACAGTACCAAATGTAAAATAGATAGCTAGTGTGAAGCAGCCGCATAGCACAGGGAGGTCAGCTCGGTGCTTTGTGTCCACCTAGAGGGGTGGGATGGGGGGGGGTGGGATCGAGGTGCAAGAGGGAGGAGATATGGGGATATATGTATACATATAGCTGATTCACTTTGTTATACAGCAGCAACTAACACAACATTGTAAAGCAATTATACTCCAATAAAGATGTTAAAAAAAAAAAAAAGATTAAAATCCTGCCTTCCTGGTACTCCAAAATGTAGAGAACATAAATTGGCCAGTTGCAGCAGATAACAACTGTATATTATTGAAGTAACAGACTCTTGAAGTCCCGATCTACTATTTAAAATTTTACAACTGAATGTTTTATCCAGATTTTCAAAACTCCTGTTGTGCATGATTTATACAGTGCTATTTTGCTATTTTCATCTCTATGTAAATATAGTGGTGGGCGTAATAAATTCTTAATACATAATTTTAAACTGTTCTGTGCTCCTTTTAGCAAACTGTGATAAAAGATAAAATAGGCATATAATTGTGTTTGTGGGAAGGATGTTTCTAAGAAAAGAAACATTGTCTAATGGAATAATTTTGCAATTGGAATATAAATATTTCCAGTATTTTTTTTCCACTGAATATAAGAGATTATATGACAACATGGACTTGATATGTACATTGTTTGAACTAATAATAAGTAGTAATACTTATTACTTATTACATGTAATACTTATTACTTATTACTTAATACTTATTACTTATTACATGTAATACTTATTACATGTAATACTTATTACTTATTACATGTAATAAGTACTTTCTCTAGATAAAAGTACAATGTTTTAGGGCAGTAATTTTTTGTTTTTATTTCTTGTTTTCTTTTTCTCTCACCAAGATACCTCTCAGAATACATTTCTTAAGCTCATGAATTAAACCATATAGGATTAGAAAGGAAACACATTCTGAAATGCAATTATAAAAATATTAATAACATATATTTGTAGTATAGAAACATGTGCACTTCTTTAATAACATATTAAATAACACAATCTAGCAGTGAGTTTAACAATAACCATAATTTCAAAGTAAAGAATAATATTTCAAGATATCAGAAATATATGTAATGTGGTATAAAAATATCTGTAATTTTTATTAGGTACTACTAATACTAGTGTGGTTTGTTGCCTACAATCATAATTAAGGGACATGCTGAAAATAAATATGTATTATTGTATATTTTCCCACTCAAATTCACAAACCTCCTGAGTTCTATCAAGGACCACTGCATAAGAATTGTGGTTTTGGAGTAATAATATGATATTGATAGATCTTGCTGAAAGAACCTTGAGGATGTTCTAACCCAAAGTGATTTTAAGAAAGAAATGACTAGAAGTTCTCAATGTTTCCACAAAATAAATTTTCATTTCTGAATTCTTAAGAGCTGCAGTAGCAACTCAAGTATTTACAGAAAATGAATTAATAAAATGGGCCAACAGGAACATAGGACTTGTGAAGAAGACACAGGCTCTTTCTGAAAGAAATCACATACATAAGCCAAACAAAACGTCTTGGGACCCAACTAGTCCAAGGGCCAACAATTTGTAAACTCTGATAAAATGTGCAAAACCAAAAGATAGTTTTAAATATTTATTTTTGAAAGCTATTTGCAAATATTGCCTTCTGTCTTTACCAGCTATGTATATTGCTACAGGTAAACAGATAATATTATCTCTGCTTCACAACAGGAAAACAGATGAAGAACAATCTAGGTCACATAGCTAGTTAGAAAATCTAAGCATAATAGCCAGTATTCCACTTTCCTCTAAAGAATAAGTCATTCCTGAGACCTTGTGTTGGTGACACATATTTAGAAAACTAAAAGCCAAATTTAGCTTATTGTATGAGCAAACAGTAAAAACTTAACTTGAAAATGAATGCATAAGACAGTAAGTCCCTGTGTGCTGAGCTGTCTGCTACATGCATTGTGCTCAATTCTTGACAGGTATGTATTCTGCAAGGGAGGGGTTGGCATCAATATTAGATACTCTAACTAGTATTAGACAAAAAGGGAGTTCAGTTAGGGAAATCTCAGAGTTTCCAATGGCACCATATAGTCAAGACCTCATCATAACTGTTCGGTCACATTTCCATTATTGGCATAAACTGAATCTTCCAAAACCAATGCCAACATGGAAAGAATCTTTTAATCAGAATGTTACCAAGTCCAGCTTTGTTGATTCAACATTTCCGAGAATGTTTTAACCTCTGTATATCTGTTGACTTTAAGGGTGTCAAATAGTGTGGATCAATTTTAATCTATGAACTTTTTTAAAACTGAAATTATGCGATCCGTACTTCATGGAAGAGAGGAGCAAATCTATGGCAAAACTCAATTTTGTTAAAAAGGTTTTATTGTTTTTTTTAGTCAAATGAAAATAAAAATTAAATAGATACACCTGCATAAATATCAGCGAATAACTGTTAAAATCTTTAATCCTCTTAATAATACACTACCAGAAAATTTGAAGCTATTCATACCACATAGCTTTCCAAACGTTAGCATGGTCCCTGAGCAGGGAGGACATGTAAATTCATGAAGTGTTCCATATTTTTTAAAGCATAGCTCTCAAAAAAAATTACAAAAGTTAATATTAAAAGTGCTGTATATATACACACAGATAATGTAAGATGCATTTTATGCTTTCAAAAGAAACCATGTGAATATAAATACATAGGTTAAAGGTGAAATGATGGAAATAAATATACCATCCAAACACTAATCAAAACGGAAAATGTAAGAATGGCTATAATAAAAAAAAAACAGGAAATAAGAAGTGTTGGTGAGGGTGTGTAGAAGTTGGAACCTTCACAGATTGCTGGAGGAATATAAAATGGTGCAGCTACTTTTTTTTTAACATCTTTATTGGAGTATAATTGCTTTACAATGGTGTGTTAGTTTTTGCTTTATAACAAAATAAATCAGTTATACATATACATATGTCCCCATATCTCTTCCCTCTTGAGTCTCCCTCCCTCCCACCCTCCCTATCCCACCCCTCTAGGTGGTCAAAAAGCACTGAGCTGATCTCCCTGTGCTATGTGGCTGCTTCCCACTAGCTAGCTGTTTTACGTTTGGTAGTGTATATATGTCCACGCCAGTCTCTCACTTTCTCCCAGCTTACCCTTCCCCCTCCCCATATCCTCAAGTCCATTCTCTAGTACGTCTTTGTCTTTATTCCCGTCTTGCCCCTAGGTTCTTCATGACCTTTTTTTTTTTTTTTTTTTTTTTTTAGATTCCATATATATGTGTTAGCATACAGTATTTGTTTTTCTCTTTCTGACTTACTTCACTCTGTATGACAGACTCTAGGTCCATCCACCTCACTACAAATAACTCTATTTCATTTCTTTTTATGGCTGAGTAATATTCCATTGTATACATGTGCCACATCTTCTTTATCCATTCATCTGTTGATGGACACTTAGGTTGCTTCCATGTCCTGGCTATTGTAAATAGAGCTGCAATGAATATTGTGGTACATGACTCTTCTTGAATTATGGTTTTTCTCAGGGTATATGCCCAGTAGTGGGATTGCTGGGTGGTATGGTAGTTCTTTTTTTAGTTTTTTAAGTTACCTCCATACTGTTCTCCATAGTGGCTGTATCAATTTACATTCCCACTAACAATGGAAGAGGGTTCCCTTTTCTCCACACCCTCTCCAGCAATTATTGTTTGTAGATTTTTTGATGATGGCCATTCTGACTGGTGTGAGATGATATCTCATTGTAGTTTTGATTTGCATTTCTCTAATGATTAATGACATTGAGCATTCTTTCATTTGTTTGTTGGCAATCTGTGTATCTTCTTTGGAGAAATATCTATTTAGGTCTTCTGCCCATTTTTGGATTGGGTTGTTTGTTTTTTTTGATATTGAGCTGCATGAGCTGCTTGTAAATTTTGGAGATTAATCCTTTGTCAGTTGCTTCATTTACAAATATTATCTCCCATTCTGAGGGTTGTCTTTTCGTCTTGTTTATGGTTTCCTTTGCTGTGCAAAAGCTTTTAAGTTTCATTAGGTCCCATTTGTTTATCTGTGTTTCTATTTCCATTTCTCTAGGAGGTGGGTCAAAAAGTATCTTGCTATGATTTATGTCAGAGTATTCTGCCTATGTTTTCTTCTAAGAGTTTTATAGTGTCTGGCCTTACATTTAGGTCTTTAATCCATTTTGAGTTTATTTTTGTGGATGGTGTTAGGGAGTGTTCTAATTTCATTCTTTTACATGTAGCTCTCCAGTTTTCCCAGCACCACTTATTGAAGAAACTGTCTTCTCTCCATTGTATCCTTGCCTCCTTTGTCATAGATTAGTTGACCATAGGTGCATGGGTTTATCTATGGGCTTTCTATCCTGTTCCACTGATCTATATTACTGTTTTTGTGCCACTACCATACATAGTGTCTTGATTACTGTAGCTTTGTAGTATAGGCTGACGTCAGGGAGCCTGATTCCTCCAGCTCTGTTTTTCTTTCTCGAGATTGCTTTGGCTGTTTGGGGTCTTTTGTGTTTCCATACAAATTGTGAAATTTTTTTGTTCTAGTTCTGTGAAAAATGCCATTGGTAGTTTGACAGGGATTGCATTGGATCTGTAGATTGCTTTGGGTAGTAGAGTCATTTTCACAATGTTGATTCTTCAAATCCAAGAACATGGTATATCTCTCCATGAATTTGTATCATCTTTAATTTCTTTCATCAGTGTCTTATAATTTTCTGCATACAGGTCTTTTGTCTCCTTAGGTAGGTTTATTCCCAGATATTTTATTCTTTTTGTTGCAATGGTAAATGGGAGTGTTTTCTTAATTTCACTTTCAGATTTTTCATCATTAATGTATACGAATGCAAGAGATTCTGTGCATTAATTTTGTATCCTGCTACTTTACCACGTTCATTGATTAGCGCTAGTAGTTTTCTGGTAGCATCTTTAGGATTGTCTATGTATAGTATCATGTAATCTGCAAACAGTGAACGCTTTACTTCCTCTTTTGTGATTTGGATTCCTTTTATTTCTTTTTCTTCTCTGATTGCTGTGGCTAAAACTTCCAAAACTAAGTTGAATAATAGTGGTGAGAGTGGGCAACCTTGTCTTGTTCCTGATCTTAGTGGAAATGGTTTCAGTTTTTCACCATTGAGGACGATATTGGCTGTGGATTTGTCATATATGGCCTTTATTATGTTGAGGAAAGTTCCCTCTATGCCTACTTTCTGCAGGGCTTTTATCATAAATGGGTGTTGAATTTTGTCAAAAGCTCTTCCTGCATCTGTTGAAATGATCATATGGTTTTTCTCTTTCAATTTGTTAATATGATTTATCACATTGATTGATTTGCGTATATTGAAGAATCCTTGCACTCCTGGGATAAACCCCACTTGATCATGGTGTATGATCCTTTTAATGTGCTGTTGGGATTCTGTTTGCTAGTATTTTGTTGAGGATTTTTGCATCTATGTTCATCAGTGATATTGGCCAGTAGTTTTCTTTCTTTGTGACATCTTTGTCTGGTGTTGGTATCAGGGTGATGGTGGCCTCGTAGAATGAGTTTGGGAGTGTTCCTCCCTCTGCTACATTTTGGAAGAGTTTGAGAAGGATAGGTGTTAGCTCTTCTCTAAATGTTTGATAGAATTCGCCTGTGAAGCCATCTGGTCCTGGGCTTTTGTTTGTTGGAAGATTTTAAATCTCAGTCTCAATTTCAGTGCTTGGGATTGGTCTGTTCATATTTTCTATTTCTTCCTGGTTCAGTCTCAGCAAGTTGTGCATTTCTAAGAATTTGTCCATTTCTTCCAGGTTGTCCATTTTATTGGCATATCGTTGCTTGTAGTGATCTCTCATGATCCTTTGTATTTCTGCAGTGTCATTTGTTACTTCTCCTTTTTCATATCTAATTCTATTGGCTTGAGTCTTCTCCCTTTTTTTCTTGATGAGTCTGGCTAATGGGTTATCAATTTTGTTTATCTTCTCAAAGAACCAGCTTTTAGTTTTATTGATCTTTGCTATCATTTCCTTCATTTCTTTTTCATTTATTTCTGATCTGATCTTTATGATGTCTTTCCTTCTGCTAACTTTGGGTTTTTTTTGCTCTTCTTTCTCTAATTGCTTTAGCTGTAAGGTTAGGTTGTTTATTTGAGATTTTTCTTGTGTCTTGACGTAGAATGGTATTGCTATAAACTTCCCTCTTAGAACTGCTTTTGCTGCATCCTATAGGTTTTGGGTCCTCGTGTTTTCATTGTCATTTGTTTCTAGGTATTTTTTATTTCCTCTTTGATTTCTTCAGTGACCTCCTGGTTATTCAGTAGTGTATTGTTTAGCCTCCATATGTTTTGTATTTTTTACAGATTTTTTCCTGTAATTGATATCTAGTCTCATAGTGTTGTGGTCGGAAAAGATACTTGATACGATTTCAATTTTCTTAAATTTACCAAGGCTTGATTTGTGACACAAGATATGATCTATCCTGGAGAATGTTCCATGAGCAGTGGAGAAGAATGTGTATTCTGTTGTTTTTGGATGGAATGTCCTATAAATATCAATTAAGTCCATCTTGTTTAATGTATCATTTAAAGCTAGTGTTTCCTTATTTATTTTCATTTTGGATAATCTGTCCATTGGTCAAAGTGGGGTGTTAAAGTCCCCTACTATGATTGTGTTACTGTCAGTTTCCCCTTTTATGGCTGTTAGTATTTGCCTTATGTATTGAGGGGCTTCTATGTTGGGTGCATAAATATTTATAATTGTTATATCTTCTTCTTGGATTGATCCCTTGATCATTATGTAGTGTCCTTCTTTGTCTCTTGTAATAGTCTTTGTTTTAAAGTCTATTTTGTCTGATATGAGAATTGCTACTCCAGCTTTCTTTTCATTTCCTTTTGCATGGAATATCTTTTTCCATCCCCTCACATTCAGTCTGTATGTGTCCCTAGGTCTGACGTGGGTCTCTTGTAGACAGCATATATACGGGTCTTGTTTTTGTATCCATTCAGCCAGTCTAGGTCTTTTGGTTGGAGCATTTAATCCATGTACATTTAAGGTAATTATCGATATGTATGTTCCTATTACCATTTTCTTAATTGTTTTGTGTTTGTCATTGTAGGTCTTTTCCTTCTCTTGTGTTCCTGCCTAGAGAAGTTCCTTTAGCATTTGTTTTAAAGCTGGTTTGGTGGTGCTGAATTCTCTTAGATGTTGATTGTCTGTAAAGGTTTTAATTTCTCCGTCAAATCTGAATGAGATCCTTGCTGGGTAGAGTAATCTTGGTTGTAGGTTTTTCCCTTTCATCACTTTAAATATGTCCTGCCACTCCCTTCTGGCTTGCAGAGTTTCCACTGAAAGATCATCTGTTAACCTTATGGGGATACCCTTGTGTGTTATTTGTTGTTTTTCCCTTGGTGCTTTTAATATTTTTTCTTTGTATTTAACTTTTGATAGTTTGATTAATATGTGTCTTGGCTTGTTTCTCCTTGGATGTATCCTGTATGGGACTCTCTGTGCTTCCTGGACTTGATTAACTACTTCCTTTCCCATATTAGCGACGTTTTCAACTATAATCTCTTCAAATATTTTCTCAGTCCCTTTCTTTTTCTCTTCTTCTTCTGGGACCTCTATAATTCGAATATTGGTGCATTTAATGTTGTCCCAGAGGTCTCTGAGACTGTCCTCAGTTGTTTTCATTCTTTTTTCTTTATCCTGCTCTGCAGTAGTTATTTCTGCTATTTTATCTTCCAGGTCACTTACCCGTTCTTCTGCCTCAGTTATTCTGCTATTGATCCCTTCTAGAGAATTTTAAATTTCATTTATTGTGTTTTTCATCACTGTTTGCTTGCTCTTTAGTTCTTCTGGGTCCTTGTTGAAAGTTTCTTGTATTTTCTCCATTCTATTTCCAAGATTTTGGATCATCTTTACTATCATTATTCTGAGTTCTTTTTCCAGTAGACTGCCTATTTCCTCTTCATTTGTTAGGTCTGGTGGGGTTTTGCCTTGCTCCTTCATCTGCTGTGTGTTTCTCTGTCTTCTCATTTTGCTTAACTTACTGTGTTTGGGGTCTCCTTTTCACAGGCTGCAGGTTCGTAGTTCCCATTGTTTTTGGTGTCTGCCCCCAGTGGCTAAGGTTGGTTCAGTGGGTTGTATAGGCTTCCTGGTGGAGGGGACTAGTGCCTGTGTTCTGGTGGATGAGGATGGATCTTGTCTTTCTGCTGGGCAGGTCCACGTCTGGTGGTGTGTTTTGGGGTGTCTGTGGCTTTATTATGATTTTAGGCAGCCTCTCTGCTAATGCATGGGGTTGTGTTCCTGTCTTGCTAGTGGTTTGGCATAGGGTGTCCAGCACTGTAGCTTGCTGGTCATTGAGTGGAGCTGGGTCTTGGCGTTGAGATGGAGATCTCTGGGAGATTTTTGCCGTTTGATATTACGTGGAGTTCGGAGGTCTCCTGTGGACCAGTGTCCTGAACTTGGCTCTCCCACCTCAGAGGCACAGCCCTGATGCCTGGCTGGAGCACCAAGAGCCTGTCATCCATGTGGCTCAGAATAAAAGGGAGAAAAAAAGGAAAGATAGAAGAAGGTAAAATAAAATAAAATAAAGTATTAAAATAAAAAATAATTATTAAAAAAATTTTTTTAAAGTAATTAATAAAAAGAAGGAAAGAAAGAAGAGAGCAACCAAACCAAAGAACAAATCCAACAATGATAAGAAGTGCTATAAACTATACTAAAAAAAAAAAAAAAGTATGGACAGATAGAACCCTAGGACAAATGGTAAAAGCAAAGCTATACAGGCAAAATCACACACAGAAGCATACACATACACACTCACAAAAAGGGAAAAAGGGAAAAATATATATATATCGTTGATCCCAAAGTCCACCTCCTCAATTTGGGATGATTCGTTGTCTATTCAGGTATTCCACAGATGCAGGGTACATCAAGTTGATTGTGGAGATTTAATCCGCTGCTCCTGAGGCTGCTGGGAGAGATTTCACTTTCTCTTCTTTGTTCATACAGCTCCCGGGGTTCAGCTTTGGATCTGGCCCCGCCTCTGCTTGTAGGTTGCCTGAGGGTGTCTGTTCTTCGCTCAGACAGGACTGGGTTAAAGGAACAGCTGATTCGGGGGCTCTGGCTCACTCAAGCTGGGGGGAGGGAGGGGTACGGAGTGTGGGGCGAGCCTGTGGCGGTCAAAGCAGGTGTGACGTGGTGCACCTACTTTGGAAAACAGTTTAGCAGTTTCTCACAAAGTTAAATATAGAACCTCACAACCCAGCAATTCCACTCCCAGTATATACCAAAGTGAAATGGAAACATATACACATGAAGTGTGCAAGTGTATTATTCATAAACACCAAAAAGTAGAAACAGCCAAAATGTCCATCAGCTGACAAATGGATAAATCTAAATGGGGTAGGTAGAATAATGGCTCCCAAATATGACCATGTCCTAATCCTCAGAACCTGTGACTGTGTTAACTTACGTGGCAAAAGGGACTTTCTAGATGTGAGTTAGTTAAGGACCTTGACATGGGGAGATTACCCTGAAAGATCAGGGGGCCCAAAGTAATCACAAGGGTCTTAACATTGAAAGGACACAGAAGCGTCAGTCACAGGAATTCAGTGTGAAAACTCTACCTGCTTTTGTTGGTTTTGAAGATGGATGAGGAGGCCCATAAGCCAAGGAATATGGGCAGTCCCTAGAAGATGAAAAAAAAAAACAGGACATGGATTCTCCCCTAGCCTCCAGAAAGGAATACAGCTCTGCCAACACCTGAGACCCGTGTTGGACTTCTAATCTACAGAACTGTAAAATAATAAATGTATGTTTGTTTCAAGCTACTAAATTTGTGGTAATTTGTAATATCAGCAATAGAAAACAAATCCACGCAGCTACAAAGTTGAACTTTGAAAGCATTATGCTAAGTGAAAGAAGCCAGTCACAAAGACCACATATTATATGATTCCACTTCTATGAAATGTCCAGAATAGGCAAATTTACAACAGCAGAAAGTAGACTAATGGTTGCTTACACCTGAGAGTGGGGGTTCTAGGAGAAATGGAATTAACTACTAATATGTATGGAGTTCCTTTGAGGGGGAAAGGTGTTCTAAAATTAGGTTATGATAATAGTTTCACAATTCTGTGTAAATATACTAAAAAGCAGTCATGAGGGAGCTGTATGATATATGAATTATATCTCAATAATGCTGTTTTTAAAACAGAAAGTAAAAAAGAAAGTTGGGATGACTATGTTAATGTCAGATAAAGTTGACTTCAGAACAAAATCATTACCAGAGATAAAGAGGAACATTATGTAACAATAAATGAGTCAATTTACCAAGAAAACATAGCTATCCTAAATGTGTTTACATCCAACAACAAGAGTTTCAAAATACATGAAGGAAAAACTGATAGGTAAATAAAAGGAAAAGTAGAGAAATCCAGAAGTACAGTTGAAAATTTCAATCCTCCTATTTGGTAGGTCTGTTTGCTGAAAAGACCTGAAAGCAATGAAACCCTAGTGGCAAAATGCACACCTAGCACCCATATCTTGGTTTCTAAATACCATCTCCAATAAAAGGAACCAGAGCTCCTTGAAGAAATGGCTGACATGGAAAGTACAACAGGATGAACTTATTTTGTGCCAGGCTGTAAGAATGTTTTCAAAGATTCATTGAAACATATCAAAACAACACTGGAGTTAGGTTAGAAGGACTACTACTGGCAAAGTCTGGTACACCTGAGCAAAATAAATTATCATGGTGATGAATTATAAGCCACTGAATAAAATAAGTATCCATGAGTCCATACTGATATAAATAAATGTGAGAAACTAAAAAAATAAACAGAGGAGAAAGAAAAACTCTTGTTTAAAAGAGGATTCCAATCATAAATAGAGAACTGATGAAAGAATTAGAAAATCACTACATGACAACCACTACAGTAATAATTTTTTCAGGCAAGGACTATAAATAGATGCTAAGATGGGTGAGCAAAAATCTAAGTGTCTCCTAACAAGATACTTACTAATTATAAAGAGGAAATTAGTCACTTTATAGTAAAGAAAACTGGTAGCTGCCACCTTAACCAAGTGACCAAAGTTAATATCACCAGTAATTGGACAAACTGCCTCATCTTCCTACTGGTATGATGCACTGAGAAGGGTACTTCTGTGGTATTCCTGCCAAAAATGCATGACCTGAATCTAATCATGAGGAACCGTCAGAGAAACACATTGAGGAATCTTCTGCAAAATAATTGGTCTGTACTCCTCAAAAATGTCATTGACATGAACGACACAGGGCTGAGAAAATGTTGCAGAAAAAGGGGACTAAAAACTCATGATAACTAAATGCACTGGGTGATCCTGGATTGGATCCTTGATCAGCAAAAACAAAACAAAACAAAACAAAACAAAAACAAACAACCCCCCCCCAAATTTTGATAAAAAGGGCATTAATGAGACAAAATTTGACTAAGGACAACAGATTGAAGTATTGTGTTAATATAAATTTCTAGATTTTCAAAACTGTCTGTGATTGTGTAAGAAAAGGTCCTTATTCTTAAGAAATACATGCTGAAGTATGCAGAAGTTACAAAAGTGCTGTGGACAGGGTACTAAAAAAGGATATCTGAAGAACATCTAGCCAAATTTGGGATATAAGGGAGAGTTTTCCATAGGAACTGATAACTAATGGTATTTTAATTTCCTATTTCTATTGTAACAAATTACCACAAACTTGGTGGCTCAAAACAACACAAATTTATTAAGCTTTGGAGATCAGAAGTCCAATGGGTCTTACTGGGCTAAAATCATGATGTTGTCAGGGCTGTGCTCCATGTGGAGCTTTAGGGGAGAATCTGTTTCCTTGCATTTCCGTTTCCTGGTGATTGCCCACTTTCCTTGGCACTCTGCTACAGACTTCCATCTTCAAAGCCAGCAATAGGTGTTTGAATCTTTTTCAAGTCATATCACTCTGACACTAACTCATCTTCCACCTCCTTCTTCCAATTTTAAGGATGCTGTGATTACTTTGGGTCCATCCTGGTAATCCAGGATAATCTATTTAAGAATCAGACAATTAGCCACCCTAATTCCATTTACATTCTCAATTCTCCTTTGTCATGTAATTTAACATTTTCACACAGGGATCAAGGTGTGGACATCTTTGGTTGGCCATTATTCTGGCTACAACGAAAGGGCTTAGTTTTCCTTCTGTACCAGGTACGATATTATTAATCTTTTTTTTTTTGGAAAAACAACTCATATCGACTAAGAAATTAAATAACGTTTTTGGTTTATGAAAGTAAAAAGTGCAGAAGAAGAGGCTGGATTTAGGACAGGCTTGATATCTTCAAATAACTGCTTTCTATCAATCTCTCTGTTCTGCTGTTTTCAGCATTGATGTCATCCTAAGTCATTCACCCTCATGATCCCAAGATGGTTGTCAATAGGTCTCACAGATACCAAATTATCCCTTCATGTAAGAAATAGAGAGGTTATTGTTGTCTCAGCAACCTGAGCACACCTTCTGAGGTTCATTCTGATTGGAGCAGCTCATATGCCTTTCACTGCACCAGTTCTGTGGCCAGAAGAATGGAATGTGGTAATTGGCTTAGCCTTGGTGCCAGATCCCAGGAATGGATTCAGCTTCTCCAAAACAACCAGGATCTCAAATGGAAAATTCTTGAGAAAAGAATAAGGAGGAATGGATTGAGGGGGACAACTAACAAATGTCCAGTCTATCCCCATATCCCAATCTCATATAGACAATTATAATATTTTATTAATAAATTGTGAATAACCTAGAATATTTTAGAAGTTCTGTAATTTTACCCAATAGTATCAAGTAAAGCAATGCAAATTAAAGGAAATATGTGGACACTAAGCTCATTATTACATGAGTTACTGAATCTCAAGGTAAAACCAACCAGGCAGTGTTGTCTTCTCTGAAACAATATCTGCTCAGTCTTCCACAGAAATTAGAAAACAAGAAGTCTTTGGTTGGTTCTTGAATGCAAAGGAGAGACAGATGGACAACTCTGCTCAACATAATCAGATTTCTGCCTTTTTTTTTTTTCCCACAGCAAATGTTTTTTGCCTGTAGTGAATTTTTTATTTTAATTTTAAATCTTTTATTTATTTATTTTTTACTTTCATATTAAGAAAAAAGACTCATGAGTTACCCAGCTAGTTTTTTCTACCCGACTCAATTTGCTTAAACCCAGACTTAACAAGTAAAAGTCCTTTGATGCCTCAGGTTTTTTACACCCTATTCTACCTTTCCTTTACAAAACCAAACTCCTCTCATGAGAGACTCAGTTTGGAAATAATCACATTAATTAGCTTATAACTGAATCACAATTTTGCATCGCTGAAAAGTTACATATAGAAAAACAAAACGGTCACTTAAATTCTTCATTGTAAGATTTTTTTAATGTAAAATTTATTTATTTATTTATTTTTGGC
This sequence comes from Balaenoptera acutorostrata, assembly GCF_949987535.1. Classification (NCBI taxonomy): domain Eukaryota; kingdom Metazoa; phylum Chordata; class Mammalia; order Artiodactyla; family Balaenopteridae; genus Balaenoptera; species Balaenoptera acutorostrata. The sequence goes on from NC_080073.1 coordinate 16,556,379, forward strand.
TGTGTTGGCTCTTCGTTGCTGCGCGCGGGCTTTCTCTAGTTGCGGTGAGCAGGGGCTACTCTTTGTTGTGGTGCATGGGCTTTTCATCACGGTGGCTTCTCTTGTTGCGGAGCACAGGCTCTAGGCGCGCAGGCTTCAGTAGTTGTGGTGCGTGGGCTCAGTAGTTGTGGCGCATGGGCTCAGTAGTTGTGGCTTGCGATCTCTAGAGTGCAGGCTCAGTAGTTGTGGCGCACGGGCTTAGTTGCTCCACGGCATGTGGGATCTTCCCAGACCAGGGCTTGAACCCATGTCCCCTGCATTGGCAGGTGGAGTCTTAACTACTGTGCCACCAGGGAAGTCCCCATTGTAAGTTCTTAAATATGTACTATAAAAATTTCAAAGGGGAGTTTCTTTTTTTCTTCTCCAAAGAGTAGATTGCTATATTAGTTGTTCTCTTTGTTCTTTCTTTTAGATTTTAAAATTAACATACAGTAAAATGACTTTTTGTCTGTATAAAATTCTATGAATTTTAATGTAGTCGTACACATGTAACTACCATCACCCTGAGTATACAGAATAGTTCCAACACCTCCAAAAAACCCAAGGGTAATTTCTTTGCAATTACACACTCCACCCAACTTCTGGCAACCCCTGGATCTACTCTCTATCACTATAGTTTTGTCATTTGAAAATGTCATATAAATAGAATCATACAATATGCAACTGTATTAGATTCTGATTGCCACTACAACAAATTACTACAAACTTTGTAGCTTAAAACAATGCAAATTTATTATCTTACATTTTGGAAAGTCAGAATTCCAAATTCAGTGTCAGCAGGCTAAAATCAATGTGTCAGCAGGGCTGCTTTCCTTTTGGAGACTCTAGTGGGGAATCCATTGCCTTGCTTTTTCCAGCTTATACAGGCTGTCCTCATTCCTTGGTCCATGCCCATCATCGTGTTGCTTTGTTTCCCTCTGCTTTCATCATCACATCACTTTTTTCTGCCTTTTGACCCTCCTGCTTCCCTCTTATAAAGACCCCATGATTACACTGGACCTAATAGGATAATTTCCCCTTCTCAAGATCCTCAATTCAATCACATCTGCAAAGTACCTTTTGCTATGTAAGAAGAAAATGCATTAACGGGTGTCAGGAATTAGGACACAGACATCTCTGGGGGGCTATTATTCTGTCTGCTGCATCCTTTTGAGACAGGCTTCTTTCAGCAAAATGCCTTTGAGATTCATCCAAGTCTTGTTTATCTCAGTAGTTCCTCCTTTTACTGATGAGCATTATGCTATTGTATGAATGACCACGATTTATGTATCCATTCACCAGTTAAAGTGTATCTGAGTTGTTTCAGTTTAGAGCAATGATTAGCATCACTATTAACATTTCTATACAGATTTTTGTATGAATAAATTTTTTAATTTCCTTGGTGTACATACCAAGGAATGGAATTCCTGCATCATATGTTTAACTTTATAAGAAATTGCCAAGCTGGTTTCTAGAATAGCTGTAGCATTTTGCATTTCCATCAGCAGTGTATGAGAATTATAGTTGTTCAACATCTTCATCTACACTTGATATTGTTAGTTGTTTCATTTTAGCCATTTTAATAGGCTGTAGAGGTATCTCAGCATAGTTTTAATTCTTATTTCCCTAATGGCTAATGGTGATGAACATTGTTTCATGTGTTTATTGCCATTTTTGGAGAAATGTCTATTCAAGTAATTTGCCCATTTTTAATTGAGTTGCTTTCTAACTTTTAAGTTTTGAGAGTTATTTACATATTTTGGATACAGTCCCTTGTCTCCACTTGCAAATATTATTTCCTAGCATGTCTTTTTACTGCCTGGGACTTCCAGTACAATCTAGAATAGGGGTGGTGAGAGGACATCTATATTAGTTGTATATTGCTACATAAGAAACTGCTAGAAACTCAGTAGCTTTAAAAAAAAACACATATATAACCTGCTAAGTTCCTGTGTGTCAGGAATCCAAGCATGGCTTGACTAGGTTCTCTATAGAGGATCTCACAAGTCTGAAATTAAAGTGTCAGATGTGTTCTCCTGTAAAATTTGGGGATCCTCTTCCAAGTTCATACAGGTTATTGGCAAAATTCAGTCCTTTGCCCTTGTGGGATTGAGGATAGGTCCCCATTTTCCTGCTAGCTGATGGCTGGGGTCACTCTCAGAAACTAGAGGCCACTCTCAGGTCCTAGCCATGTGGCTTTCTCAGCACATGGCAGCATACTTCATCAGAGTCAACAGGATGCTCTCTCTCCAACTTCCAAGACAGAGTTTCATATATTGTAATTTTGGAAGTTACAATTCTATAACCTTTGTCCATTAACGTTAACCTAATCAAGAGAGTGACTATCCCAACATCTTTACAAGTCCTGCCCACACTCAAAGGATAAGTATCATGTGAGACATTCAAACTCTGGTGTGGCAATTTTGAGACCATCTCCAAATTCTGCCCACCACAAAATCCTTGCCTTGTCCTCAATCTTAGAAAACATTTAGTCTTTCAACATTAAATATGATGTTTGCTGTAGGTTTGACTTAGAGTCCTTTTATTAAGTTGAGGACATCATTGTAATTGCATCCTATTCATCCCACTGGTGAGGGAGGGATTCCTGCCCTAGGGTTATGGAGATGGCAGAACACAGGACAGTCAACACTGGACAGATGAGATCAACAGCAGTTTATTAGTCACATATATTCACAGCATGGGGGAGAAGGACACTGTACACGATGCAGGGCCACAGGGGTTTGACCTTGGGAACAGAATAATCAAAAAGGGGCAGTGGGAGGCAAGGTTTGTAGTATCAAGAAGGTACGGTTTAAAAAAAAAAAAAAAAAGGTTCCCTTGAGGATATGATTGGTTTGTTTGAATAATTCCATGAGGTGGCAAGGAACTGAAACTCACTACTCAGGGATAAGCACGAATTGTGCCAGATTCCCTTGATAAAAAGGGATGTTTGGCTAGGGGACCTTGTCCCCAAAACCAAAGGAGAGAAGGAAACTTGTGCTTAGGCTACTTCAAGCCCTCCCAGTCTCACCAGATGACGAGGCAGCACATAACATCAGACCTTACACAACAGAAGTTTTCTTATATTCTTAGTTTCCTGAGAGTTTCTATTACAAATGCAAGTTGAATCTTGTCAGGTGCTTTTTCTGCATCAGTTGAAATGATCATGTAGCTTTTCTTTTTTTGACTGTTAAAATATGATTTAATTTTACTGATTTATGTTCTAATATTTTAAAGCCTTGAAATTCTAGGAGAAATCACACTTGGTCATGGTATATTATTCCTTTTATACGTTGCTGGATTCTATATGCTGATGTTTATGGAGGATTTTTACAGCTATGCTCATGAGGAGTATAGGTTTGTAGTTTTCTTCATTCATATTGTCTTTGTCTGGCTTTGGAATCAGGGTAATGACAGCCTCAGAACACACATCGGATGTATTCTGCATGTTCTATTTTCTGGAAGAGACTGCATAGAATTGGTGTTATTTCTTCTTGAAATGTTTGGTAGAATTCACCATTAAATTGTTTGAGCTTGGGTATTTCATTTTTAAAGGTATTAGTAGCAAATTCAACTTCTCTAATACATAAAGCAGTATTTAGATTACCAAATTCATCTTGGGCAAATGTTGGTAGTTTACGGTTTTTAAGGAATTGATCCATTTTATCTAAGTTGGAAAATTTATGTCCATAGAGTTGTTTGTAGTATTCCTATCATCATTTTTATGTCTGTAGGGATATTCTTTCTTTCCTGCTATTGTTAATTTATGTTTTTTCTCCTTTTTTGTCAGTATTGGGGGAGCTTTATTTATGTCATTGACTTTTCAAAGATTCATATTTGTTTCATTGATTATTCTCTATTGTTCCCCTATTTTAAATTTCATTGATTTCTGCTTGTTTTGATTTATTTTACTTTTTATTTTCCAGTTTCTTATGGTGGAAGCCTATAATGTTGAGTTGAGACCTTTCTCCTTTGTAATGTAAGCATTTCATGCTATAAATTTCCCACCAAGCACAGCAGCAGTTGCATAGCACAAACTTTTGACATCTGGTGCTTTAATATCTATTCAATTTAAAATATTTTCTAAAATCCCTTGAGACTTCCTCTTTGACCCATGGATCATTAGGAAGTGTATTGTTCAATTTTCTTGTGTTTTAAGATCTTCCTGTTTTCTTTCTCCTAATGATTTCTAGTCTAATTCCATTATGATTACTGTATACAATTTGTGAGTATAGTCTATTTCAATTCTTTTAAATTTTCTTTATGATTCATGATTAGGTCTACATTGGTGAATGTTCTATGTAAATGTCAAAAGAATTTGCATTTTCCTGATGATATGGATTAGGTATATCAGCTAGATCCAGCTGGTTGATGCTGTTTTCTAGTTTTTCTCTAACTTTGTGATTTTTCTGCCTACTAGCTTTATTGATTACTGAGAAAAAATATTGAAATCTACAAATATATTTGTGTATCTATCTATCTCTCCTTTCAGTTCTGTCAGTTTTTGCTTTATAATGTTTTAATATCCTATTGTTTGGTGCATACATATTTAGGATGTTATATCTTCTTAGTGAATGAATTGAACTTTATCATTACACCTGCAAATTATTTTTTCTCTATATTATCTTCAGAGCACTGTAATTAGTCACTTGAGCTTTCTTTGATTACTGTTTGTATTGTATATCTTTTTACTTTTAATTAACCTGCATGACTGTATTTAAAGTGAATTTCTTGTGGGCAGCATATAGTTAGGTCATGTATTTTATATGAGACTTTTAATTGTTGTGTTTAGAACATTTATATATTATGTAATTACTGATATATGTGGATCTGTCTCTACCATGATTTGTTTTTGATGGCACTCTCTGTTTGTCTCCCTATTCTTCCCTTTCCTGTCATTTTTTGGGTTTTTTGAATGTATTTAGGTATCCAGTATTAATGTATCTTTTCTCCGTACATGCATATCTCTGGAATCCCTTCCTCTTCTTATAAGGATACCAGTCGTACTGGATTAGGGCCCCACTCTTATGACCTCATTTAATCTTAAATACCTTTTTTAAAGACCCTATCCCCAAATACAGTCATACTGCAAGGTACTGGTGATTGGGACTTCAACATGTGAATGTGGTGGGGAGACACAATTCAGTCTATAATACCATCATAACCAAATTTAATGTACAGTTCCATAGTATTAAGTGCATTTGAATTGTTTTCAAATCATCACAACTATCCATCTCCAGAACACTTTTCACTTTGCAAAACTGAAATTCTGCACCCATGTAATAATAAGTCCCCATTCTCCCCTCCCCTACTTTGTCTCTATGAATTTGACTATTCTAGATGATGTATTTAAATGAACTCATACAGTATTTGTCTTTTTGTGACTGGTTAATTTCACTTAGCATAATGTCTTCAAGGTTCTTCCATGTTCTACCATAGCATGTGTCAGAATTTTCTTCATTTTTAAGGCTGAATAATATTCCATTGCATGTATGTTTATCCATTCATCCATTGATGGAAATTGGGTGTTTCCACCTTTTGTCTATTGTGAATATATTTACTTTTAGGAGACATAGAATAACTGATTCATGCATGCTGTCCAGGTTTTACAGTTGCTTCTGGTAGGAGACACAGGGTGGAGTGTCTTTACTCTGTATTGTCTACAATCAGAACCCACTGAGAAGTTTCATTTTAATATGCAACCAGGGCTCCGCAACAAGAGAGGCCGCGATAGTGAGAGGCCCGTGCACCACGATGAAAAGTGGCCCCCGCTTGCCACAACTAGAAAAGCCCTCGCACAGAAACGAAGACCCAACACAGCCAAAAATAAATAAATAAACAAAGTAAACAATGCGTTAAAAAAAAAAAATTCTAAAAAAAAAAAAAATATATGCAACCAGGATACTCATTATAAGCATAACAGAAATTGTCCTATGGTATTTGATTTGAAAGATAGCATACATCCAAATATGTCGATCTCTTCTACTACTATCTAGAGATGCTTTGTTTAAATGAAAATATCTCCATCTTTAGACATTGTGTTTGAAGATGCAAACAACCTTGGAAAGAGTAATACAATTTTTTTTGTACAATATTAGTCATTGATATTTTAATATGACTTAGTTTATGGGTTCTTTTTTCTTTATAATTAGTTGAAAGTGGGGCATTGAGCAACTTATGATTAAATAACAACTCAATATGCAAAAACGTAATGTTTCCACTCCCTCTACTTATTGCCTCCCATTATCCTCAAATAACATTAACTGTCTATTTTATTTGAGGTAATTATATATGATGATAAAAAGTCTTTATGAAAAGGATATTTCTATCAAAAGAACCACTTAACTCCCACCACCATGCTGAGGGAACTCAGAGGAACCTTTAGATTCTCTTTAGGCCTTATTTAAATTTGCACAAAATAATCTCAAGCCAGAAATTTTCCATAGATGTTTCCTGATGATTCTGAATTGGAGATTATACTCTTAGGACTGGAGAAATGACTGACCATCCCAGTAAATGCATTCTAGTCACTATAGAGTAGTCAATCCAATTACCTTGGACCTAAGAAGTTTAAATTAAGCCTCTTCTAATTTGGGGAAGGTTTCAATTGCTAACAGGATCCTTATACCTGATTTCAAAGTACAGGCTGTAGTTTTCTTTTTTAAAAAATTCATTTTTGTAAATAGAGCAATTCCCTCAGAGGAAGGAAGATAAAAAACAATAACTGAGTTTTCCCTCATGCCTGAATTTACTGCTGTATCTCATACTGACATAATTAATAATAAACAGACGTGTCCTTTTTCTTTCTTTACTTTCATGTGTTCCCATATTGTCTTAACATACTATGATTATAACAATTAGTAAAGGAGGAATTAGCACTGTATCTACGTTTTACCATCATCCTATTAATTTACATTGGAAATTCCCTGTATGCTTTGACATTCTGTGCTGTTCTGTGTTGAGCCATCTGAAGTTTCAAAGAGAGCTCTCATTATCAAATTAATTCTGAAACAAGTAAGCTTTTGCCCTTCCCACTTCTTTCAGGAGAGACCTATTAACAGATGTTCTTTTATGTTATACACATATCTCTGTTACCCACTTTGGGGGAGGGTACATGATTTATCTGCTTTGTATGATGCAAATGAAGTGAGAATTTGAAAAAATGGTGTCATGGACTTCTTTGTACTTACTTTCTTAACCTTTTAAATTTTAACAGAAAGTAACCTTTTCCTTATTTTATGTTTAATTAAATCTTCCCCACTCTTCAAAGAAAACCATTTTTTCTCTCCATAACGTAAACTGGAGATTGCTATTGAACCTTTCATCTCAGTCAGTAGCTTTTTAATATTCGTTCTTCAATCAGCAAATATAGTACCTGCCAAAGTTGCATTTATTGGATGAATGCTTATTGTGTGTTTACAGTGAAAATGTCTGCGTCTCAAAAGATATTATTCTAAAAACTTAATTTATTTTCAGATCAAAAGTTGATATCTATTTAGATTTTATTTGAATATAAACTAGAGCACAAATTAAAAGGGATAAAGATAGTTCCATAGCTGTAAGTTAAAAAAATTTTTTTTAATTCATTTTTTAATAGCATCTGTAATTTGGACAAAATACTCTGATAGAGAAAAAAAGTTATTTTCTACTCTGATTGAAAGATACCCATGATTCTTTAAGTAATCAAAATCTGCCATTTATTTCAGATATGTATCTTTACAAAACTTTCACAACATATCTGCTTCTGCTCAAAAAATGTTTTGATGATGTACAGTTTTACTGATGTTAAAATGTTAGAATATTTTTACTTCAATAAATACAATTCTCTAATAGTATTCTTTCTAAAGAATAAAGCAGGTGCTTTGAATTTTTCTTATGATTTGAGACTAACAACAAAAACTGAACTGTCACATCACATTTGTGGTAACTAACCTGTAGTCCTTGGTAATTATTTTATTCTCTTTGCCAGAGTATATGCTTTACACCCTAACTTTTAAGAATAGTTAAGAATATTTTTGGTATCTTTTATGGAACTGCTTTGCAATGGAGATAAGCCTAACAGATGAAACAGGTCATGTAAAATCATTCATTCATTCAGCAAATAATTATTCAGCTCCTACTATAACCCAGCACTGTTCTAGGTAATTAAAATATATCCCTGAGCCACTGAGACAAATATTCCTGTCCTTATAGAGGTTATAGTCTAGGTTGGGAGTTAAAGAAATATGTGAGAAATATAATAAGTAAATTATCTACAGTACAGGATGATGAGTACTACAGATAAAAGGAAAAGTCAACTGGAATGAAAGGAACCAGGAGTTGGGGTGGGAGCATATTTTTCAGGATTCAATAAATGGTCAAGGTAGGTCTTTGAAGACATACTGGAAGGTGGGGAGGGAGTTAGCCGTGTAGATTCTGGTTAAGAGCACTGCAGGCAGGTGATGATTGAGGAAGATCCTAAGCAATGGTCAAGAAAGGGAAAAGAAGTCATATGATTTAAGGGAAAATAGCAAAAGGGGGAAAACAGCAGGTCCTCCAGGAGGTTAAAGCGCTGAGAAAGGGGGCTTGATCGCTGTGTATAAACAGCAAACTCCCCTCATTTCCTGAGGTTTAGGTTTTCATGACTTTCAAAACCTCAGCTTTAAAAAATATTTTTCCATAAATCTTTTGTAAATAAATATCAGAATTGAATATTTAGATTACCCTCAGTTATTTTTGACTCATTTAACAAAATAAAATTGGGTAAGATTGTGTCATTAGAAAGTAATGAATCAGATATGTTCTGTTCCTATTTGGGAAAAAAGACATCTGCAACAATCACCCCGTTTTGATGCCAGCACCTTATTGTGATAGATTGCTGCCTTGCTGAAGAAGGCTCTGAGAGTAAATTAGTGTCTTAAGAGTTTTATAATTGAGAAAATGTTACCAAAGTTGGATCTGAAAGCTAGGCTCAAGCCCTAACATACAATAACCATAGAAACAAAGAATTCTATTGAAAAGAAAAGAAGGAAATTATGAAAGAGGGAGAGGGGAGGAAAGAGGCATGGTGGGAAATGTGTACAATGGTTAAACAAGCCAGACGCAAAACAAAATATGGTCTAAAATCTTGACGAGTCATGTGCACCATTTCAACATGGAAATTAGATCTATTAGGAAGAAAACATGAAATAAGCAACAAGAAAAAACACGTTTGTTTCCCTCACAGTTTGACTAAATGGCCACAGTCTACTAGAAACTATATGGACATTAAGATGAAATACCCCTGGCGGCTTTCAGGCTATAGAAGGTATTTTAATTGGTATTTTAAAATCACAACACATTGAACCTAGACGATTCAAACTAAAACCTTTTATTTTCCAATGCAGAAGTAACCCAATCAGCTATTCCTATCCTACCATAACATCAATATACTTTATAAAGAGTTACACTTACGCCATTTAGTATCATTTGGGAGTTTAATAATTGTTACTTCTCTTTCATCATGCCTAGGAAGAAGTCTATTTATTTGATATTAAAATTTTTATAACCCTCCAGATTTTCACTAAGGGTTTTATTATTTGAAAAGCATCAATAGACTTGAATATAATTGAAACTTTGAGTAATCCGAAGTCAAATAGTTGAAACCCTTATCCTAATTAAATTCCTTACTGATTTAGAAACATGCATCAAGTTAAATTAACTATTATAAACTAAAGAATGTCACTCACCATCTGGTCCTACAAACTACTGCAATCACTAACCTGCAGTACACCCTGAAAGGAATTCAAGGGTTAAGATCAGTAATGAGGCACTCTGTGCTTGAGGAAAACAAGCAGAAAAGACCCTCAGATAGTTAGATATATTTTCAGGAGAAAGTTTTGTGAACCGAAATTCTTGCATCTTCTCATACTTAGAAAAGCACTAAAATATGACCTAAGATATCTGTTCCTCGTGATAGCAGTAATCTTCCATCAAGATGTGTGCTTTACTGCACATACCCCTTTGCCAAAATCACATATAGTCTACTCCCCCCACACACTTCTTCTAACAGTTCCTCAGAGCTATCTGAAAGGCTGTCTCCCAGGCAAGAGTCCTCAGTAAGATATAGAATAAATTCAACTCACTGCTCTTACACTGTGCATTTTTTCCAGTTGACTCCATTTTTGTTAAGTGTAATAAAACCACAAAACTTGTCTATTATTATCCATGACAGATTATCCATGATAGCTCTGGTTACCTATTAATAAATAAACAAGGCATTTTTATTATATCAATATAATCTGCTTACTTAGGTCTAAACCAGTCAAAGAGAAAAATGTTTATATATTAACTAAGCTTAAACTTTGCTTTGGTCTCCTATGTAAAGATTAATTCTCATGCAGGTAACCCCAAAACACGACAACTTCAAAAAAAAAAAAATTCCTAACTCTGATCACTTATTCTTACAATTAAAAAGAATTGCAATAAATACTATCCTTCAAGGACACTGATAATTATGGGATTGAACAGGGTCATTGCTAAGATGATTCTCACCTCTAATTACAGTAATGGCAAGTGTGTGCATAAATTAATAGTTGTTTTACAGACTGTCGTCTGCTTGATACCTGAGATAATTCTTTTCCTTTTAGCTTCTACAATAAAGCAGTGAACCTGTTTTACACTAAACCCTAGGGCCTATAAAATCTCATCATTAGTAAAAGGTGGTTTCAAGTCTAGAAAAAGCACAATCAATAGAGTTAGAATGCCAACTTGACAATTGTCCACAGTTGGCATTTCTGTAATTTCCCTACACTCTTTGTCTCACCGAAGTGAAATCTGCATTTTTTCCTCTTCAGAAATTCAATATAAATCATAGATAGAATCCACTAACATGAAAAGGTATTCCAAGTAACTGACGACTATTATCTTTCCAGAATAGAAGTGAAGAAATTTTTGCCAAAACAGCAAACATGACTTACCTTGTTTATCACAGAACTGTGGCATTTACAGCACACTCTATTCTGTGATACCAATTTACCTCTGCAGATTTCACTATAAGTCACATGCCTTTAATAAGGACAATGAAAAAATACAAAAGAGATTTGTAGGTTTGAAAATCTGCAGAAAAGAGATACCTAGTGACATTCAGCACAGAAGCCGATACTTTCTCTTATCATCTTCTTTTCAACACAGATATTTGTGTACAGAAAAAATTCCACACATATATAGGAGATGACAAAATAAATATGTTTTGTGGAGTTTGCAATGTAAGAGAATTCAAGAAAATGAGAGATAATCCAATGGTAAGAAAAGAAGAGAAGGAAGTGTGATGGAGGCAGATATGAAATTTTGAGTTTACTAAAGAATAAAATACAGAAGACTCACCTTTTAAAAATAAAACAGTATGTCATGGAACATAAAGAACCCTAACATTTAAAAAATGACTACCCTAATGACTGCAGTACAATTACCCAGCCCATTCCCTTCTCTGGAGACATATTCTGCTCCTGACCTATCTACTTTATTTTACCCTAAAATTCTCAGCTCTCCCAGCACTTTATCATTCCTTACATAGCTGTTCATTCCACATTTTTCATGGGTATCACTAATGATGAATGTAATGGGATATTTTTGGACACTTAACAGAATTAGGCAACATAATCTTATTTACCTTTGCAACTTCCACTTGAAATTTATGTCCAAAGCACACTATCACAATACTCTGTCCTACCCATAATCCACACGAGATTGGGGCAGTGAAGTTACAATAGCGAAGATTCAACATTTCAGCTATTGCCTCTGATTCTATAAAAGAAGCAGTGGGCTACACAATTCTCTTGAGACTTGTGATATCTAGTTCCCTAAGTTAGCTACAGTGGTGGTTTACACCAGAACTATTAACGAGGGACTAAGTTTATATATGCTTCAGTTAGGGTGTATATATAAAGGTGTGGAGATATATTTACATACTGTTAGTGGTGGTTTGCAGACTTTGTAAAGTTTATCACTGAAGCCCCAAGTTACCCATGAACTTGAGGTTAAGAACCCTGCCTACAAGAAATCCTTAAGAGCATTCTCTGCCTACTTCCTCCCCCATCAGTCATCACTCAGAGCAGGAGCAGGCAGCTGTGCTGAGAGTTGCTTTTCACTGTGTCTACAAGGAGATGAATTATTGACTCCAGCCCCTCCAAGAAACCAGGAGGTGTTTTTGTTCTATGAGGTTTACCTTCAGTAAGTCAGTGAATAATATTTTCTCGGTATTTTTTTAATGTATGAGAACATGATGCCTATATTCAGCATTATGGGGAGAATTCAAAAATAAAAATAAGAACTCTGAGATGTTTGTTTTCTCAGGAGTGGGCTCAAAGCATAACTGGGCATCAAAAAACCCTGTATCTCATACAAGTGAATAGTGTCTTTATAGACTGCTTTCTAATGGAAGATTTGCACTTTTAAAATTGAGTTTTATCATTAAAAACATGCTTTTCCTAAGCAAATATTCAGTACTGTATTAGTAATTCCAAGGAGGAACCAAACAGACATGAAACTAACCATATACAGGCTTTCATTTCAACTGCATCAGCAGAGCATATTATTTTGCTAATATGTTTCTGGTTATGAACATTTTTCTTCTCTTGCTACATTTGTTTTGGGGGTTTGAATTGTTCTTGTCTCCTAGTGTTATAAAGCAGTATTATGCTCACAACAGAGTTGACACTTGTCAACTGACTGGAGAGTTGATGGCAAGAGGCACAAAGTTCAGGCCAAGTTAAAAACTACCCATTGCATAATGGTCTGGCCCAAGCAGTCTTGAAAGTCACAACCGGCTGATGTGATAGGAAGAACACTGAATCTGGAGTCTAAAGAAAAGGTTCGTTTCCTGCCTACCAGTGACTACAGTTGTATGACCTTGGATAGTAAACCTATCTCAGGCTATTTCTCATTTTTAAATTGGCTATAATTATAACTGCCCTATATACAACACAGGGATATTTTGAAACTCAAATTAAACGATGAGCTAGATCTCCTGTCCCAGATATGAGGGAAAGAAAGAGAAGGAAAAAAATTAGGAGAGCGCAGATAAGGTAAGTTAGAAATCTTTTCCAAATTACTACTTTTATGTTGGCTAGAGATTACCATTAGAGGAAATGAAGGCCAAGAAATACTAAAAGAGGTCATCAAGAAAGCATCATTAAAGATTTGTGTTCTCTTTTACAAACTAATTCTCCCTCCTACATCTCCATTTTCTGATCTGCTTGATCGAGGGGAAAATTTGCTGTCTCTAAAATGCTAAAGAGTCTAGAATAAGACTCTGCCCCATTTTTAAAAAGTGCAACTAATTTCACTGTATGCATGAGAAAGAATTTTAACAGATTATGTAGGCAGTTCACATTCTTGTAAATTTCCTCTCGTAATTTTGATAATTTTCAAAACTTACATAAGTTTTTGTTTGGTTTTCCAAGTGATAGCAACAAGAGAATCACCACACTAGCAGATATTGTACTATGTGCCAGGTACTGAGCTAAGTTCTTCATACATTTTATGTTATAGAAACCCAATAGTACCTATGATCTTGGTATTTTTATTACTCAAAATGTATACATGAAAAAAATGAAGCTTGTTCTCAAGTATCAAAACCTAGATTTGAATTCCCATGTGAACCCATATCTTTCTGACCACAAAGCCCATATTCATTTCTAAGTACTACTCATTGTATAAGATAATAGTCATTAGAAAACAAAGTTAGGCAAGATAAAATCTTTGTTCCTTAGAACTTTACAATATAGATGAGGAAATTAAATGAGTACACAAATGATAAAACCAAAAGAAGATTAAAAGGAGAGTAATAGAAGCTAATATTTATTTTTTCCAGCTTTATTCAGATAAAATTAACATATAATATTGTAAACGTTGAAGGTGAATAATGTGATGATTGGATACAAGTATCTATTGTGAAATGTTTACCACAATGAGGCTAATTAACACATCCTTCACATAATTACCATTTTGTTGTTTTGCTGTTGTTATGGTGAGCACATTAAAGCTCTACTCTCATGGCAATTTCAAGTGCACAATACAATATTATTACCTGTAGTCACCATGCTTCTGTTAGATCCCCAGACCTTATTCATCTTACAACTGAAAATTTGTACCCTTTGACCAGCATCACCTCACAGCCCCGGGCAACCACTATTCTACTCTGTTTCTGTGAGCTAAGTGCTTTTAGATTCTACATAAAAGTGAATCATACAGTGTTTATATTTCTCTGTCTGACTTATTTCACTTAGCATAATATCCTTAAGGTCCATCCTTATTGTTGCAAATGGCAGGATTTCCTTTTTTTTTTTCACAGCTTAGTAACATATGTATGTGTGTATAACATATATATATATGGGGCAATATATATATATATATATATATATATATATATATATATACACACACACACACACACACACACATACCACATTTTCTTTAAGAGCTAATATTCAATGACTATTTATATGATGCCAGTCCTGTACTAGGCACTCAACATCTCCCAACAATCCTACGAGATCAGTGTAATAGCCATCCCAATTTTATAGATGGCAAGACGGAAACTTCAGAAAAGCTATGTAATTTGTTCTAAATCACACATCTAGGGAATAACCGTTTTGGGGAAAAGCTCAGGCACAAAGACTCCAGGGGCATCTTGCTAACTAATAAGAGTAGCACAAAAGTCAATGGAGAACAGAGAGTGTGAGTTAATGAATGTCCAGTTAGGGAGATAGGGATATAAAAAGATTTATGGTTTAAGAATATGTAAATATATATTCATTGTGATATTGTGATATAATAAGAAATATATACTTTGGTGTTCATCCTCAGCTCCCGGCCAGAGCTCCTAAATCCCTTGGATAAAGGTGTTAAAAGCAACTTTTGTTCTAATATCTGATCTTCACCCCAATTCCTGACACAGAGCTCCTAAATCCCTTGGAATTTCCTTGGTGGTAGGAATGTCATTTGTTCTAATGAGGCAACCCTTGGTGGGCTCCTAGGTAGCTTCAGGATGGGGGCTGGTCCCCAGAAACTCCAAGCCATGACTAGAAACTTAGAACTTTAAGCTTCATCCTCTATCCTCTGGGGAAAAAATGGAGAATGATAATTATTAATCATGCTTATGTGATGAAGCCTCCAAAAAATCCCTGAACTAGGGAGTTTGGAGAGCTTCCAGGTTGGTGAACACGTCCACATCCGGGAGGGTGTTGCACCCCAGCTCCACAGTGACAGAGGCTCCTGTGCTTGGGGCCCTTCCAGTCCTTGCCCCATGCACATCTTAATCTGGCTGTTCATTTGTGTCCTTTAAAAATATGCTTTGTAATAAAGCAGCAATAAATAAGTAAACTGTGTCTTCTAGGTTCTGTGAGCTGCTCTAACAAATTATCAAACCTCCCATTTATAGCCATATTAGGTGAGACTCCCATTTATAGCCAAGTCAGACAGAAATTCTGGGTGACCTGGGGGCCTACTACTTATGAAGTAGGGGGCAGTCTTGTGGGACTGAGCCTTCATCTGTGGGGTCTGCCCTAACTTCAGGCCGTTAGCGTCAAAATTGCTTGGTGTAGTAAACCCACACATTTGGTGTCAGAAGTGTTTACGTATGAGAGTAAAGGAAAAAACAGTGAGTTTTTCCTACAGATGCACATACAGGTACAACAATATATGCATATGTATAAAAATAACTTGAATTTTTGACTCCTTATCTGGGAATTATCTATCCAAAACTCCTGAAGAGATGTCAAAGAAATCAATGACTTTTGGCTGCCAAAATCTAAGTCTGGATTTTGTAGCAGATAAACAGGAAACGAGTTAGAAAATATGACTAAACATGAAACCACCGCTCACAGTACCTGATCCTTCCACAAATACCAAATCACTGTGCAAACCTCCAAGCACTGTCACTCTGTAAGAAAAAGGGCTGGTGTTCTTTTGTTCAAATTGCCTCTGACTTTATATACACATCATCAGTGGTATGATCTCTACCATGCCTTGAGAATTGAAGGTCAATGTCAACCAAGAAAGAAGGAAAGGGAGCTAGTCCTAATTTAGAAGGATTTTAGGACCAACTTTAGGATATTAAAATGTTCAGTCATGCCATATTAAAATGAAGTTGCTGAAGTTTTACAAAAATGATCCAGATAAAAGAAAATTCAGGTAAGTGTGGAGGGTATGTGAACATGGACACATGTGCTTACTGAGGCTGCAAGCAACAGATGGCAGGGTTATGCTTTTGAACCACATTAGAAATAAATTTAGGTCCAATTGAGTCCAAGAATACACACATTTAACATAGCAAAATAAACCTGAAGAAGTCAGCAAAAAAGTGAGATCCATTCCTTTATTTGTCATAATGACTGTGAAGGTATTTTGTAAATTACAGAGCACTCTATTACCTATTTTCAGAACTTAGGGAGCTGATTTGGCTGTTGATAGTGATATTAAAATCTGAATAATCTTCAAATTTGCACTTCTGTTCATGCACATGTTGCCAACTTTTACCCTCACTCCCAAAAAATTTAAAATGAACAAGTCATCCCTCAGTCACCTATTTTAACCCACTCATCTTTTCAGGCATTCCAAGAGTTATATTTGTATTGTGGATTTGAGCAATGGTGATTTCAAAGGTATTGATGAAAAGCAGTTTATGTTTTTTAATGAATTCAGTGGATTCAACAAATTGAACTGATTAAGTTCAATGAATTATACCTTATTCCTCTTCACAGACTTCAGTTTGCTTTTGAGAAATAACCGAAGGTTTATTTTTAAGTTGTGTCTAAATTGCAGGTATCTATGTTAATAAAATAGACTATGACAATTATTGTTTCAATATGTATATAAGTATTCCTTATGGAAATTAGCAGGAAAAAAAACGAAATTTAAACTTATTAATGTCGAATAACTAGATTCACAAAAAGAAACATGTTAAAATAAAGCAAAATCTTTCTATCAGAATCAAAGATCAAAGTTTATGATCACCCCACAACTCTGTAGCCTTATTTTTATTGCCCTCAAATTAAAACAACAGTATTTCTTTCCTATAAGACTGAAAGGAATGTGGTGTTAATGCTCTTCTGAGTATATCACCTATCTTAATTTTAATGAGACTCTTTGGAATGTTTGCAAAAAAAGTTTTAATTGTAACTCTTTCTTTATGGTACTACATTTAATTTAAATTTCCACTTAGTAAATGTATCAATAGACTTATGCCCATAAATTAATACATGATACAGATCTGTTTAACTAGAAATTAAAAGATTTCTGAAATAAAAGATAATCATTTTTAATTAAAATTTATTTCTTATTTTTGCCATAAACTAGAGACTTGAGTCTATTCTCTCTCCTCTGTTGCTTGTATCTACCATCTTTCTCATCTTCTCTTCTAAACAGCAATCTGCTTCCTCTGATAAGCACTCTCTCCTAATATATCTTAATATCAGCTTCTCCATGTGATACTGAATGTGATGTGTTATACAAGCCTGGAAATGCGTGATGGTGAGATTACTCATGGGATTGAAAGTAGAAGTAGCCATGGCTTAAGGTCATCTCTGATGTAAGATCCACTTAATTGATCCTACATCTAAACTAAGAATTGTGTGTTATATAATAGGAATGGCCACAGACTGAGAGTCAAGAGACATGTTATTGCAATCCATGCAGTGAGTGACCTTGGATAAGTTACCTAGCTTCTCTGTACTTATCTTTGTCTATTTACTATTTAGTACTCCTTTCTTAAACTTCAGACTACTTAAGAGTCACCTAGGAAATGTGTTCAAAATACAGATTTGGGGGCTGTACTCCCAAGATATTCTAACTCAAAATACCTGGTGTAGCCTGGGAAATTAACAAGCAATTAATTCTGATGCAGGGAGTACAGTGGGTGTTTTTGTTTGTGTGTTTTTAAATTAACTTATAAATTTATAATTGCCTGTCCTTGACTTCTTATAAATGGAATCACTCATGCATAATTTGGCTTGGGGAGTCTGACCTGTGGCACTCAAACACAGTGCTTTTAGTATTGGTTCATGGTATTATATTGGTAGTTATTTTTGTTCAAATGCTCTGTTTCATTACATTTAAAGTCTGTCTCTTATAAACAGCACATAGTTGAATCTTGCATTTTCATCCAGCCAGAGAATATCAGATTTTTAATTGGAGTGTTTTTTGAACCAAACAAAATTTAAAAGTGAGATCCCTGTAATCAAATTTTGGTAACTGTATGAAAATATGCCAAAACCATATCCAGTTCCCTGTATATTCTCCACCTTTTCTGACCATGTTGACACCTCAGCTTAACATTCCTGACAATCAGCTGGTTAAGAAGACAACACTACTACGTATATACAAATTGGGGTTGACTTAACACTGTGGTTTCATAGGTTTCATTATGAAGTGCAAGCACATAAAACCTTGAAAACACACTTTTTTTTTTAAAGAAAAGAAACAGAAAACACTCACTGAAAAACAAAGTTTGGAAGTCAAATGAATAGAGTTGTCAAACTAAACTCCAAGGATTTTATACTCCAAAAAAAAAAGTATCCTTTTAAAAAAAGAGATAAATTTTAATAAAATAATACAGCACAAGAGAAAAGACCCAAATGAAGAGAGAAGAGAAAAAAGTTAAGTGATTGCCATTGGAAAAGTTTAACTAAGTAATTTCTATTGAGGTAACACAATAGAAATGACTTTTGGGAAGTTATGATAACAGACTCTATTTTCTTGGAGTAGTTATTAACTATCTACCAGAATTAGTGATTAATTATACATATAGGATTATGTTTAACTCCTTTGTCTAATATATTAAATCTTTAGTTTGAAAATGGAAATATTCCATTTTCTTTAGGACTAATTTACTAAGTATCAGCACCAGGGTTCTATTATCCATTATGTTCAATAATATTTGCAAACTGTTTTCTAAATCCTCATTATCTTTGGTTGTTGTAAACAAAGAAAGCATTTGAAGGGGATTAGAAGTATGTGAGTGAATTACCATTTAAATAAAGTTGATTCAGCCCAGAAGGGACAATAGAAAAGCTTTCAGTCGCAGTAAATCCACTTTAATGTCAGTAAACAAATGGCCCAAAGTAGTTTTATCTGGTTCTGGCTGTAAAGGGTGACATGCAAGAGACAAGATTGGGAAAACAGTCTTTTTCTGTATCGCAGCCAGCAAGAGAGAACTGACTTTGATTCTTTGATTGTGTGCCAGTGTGCTCTCAGCTCTTTAGCTTAAATGTTATCTGTTTATATAATCTCATAACTCAATTTATCCATCTATTTTAATGTATTTAAATGTGGTTTTCACACATGGCCTCAATTTCTTCTTTAAATGGTCATAATAAACATCCCCAAACTGGCATTATGAATGACTGTGATGGAATTTTAAACTGTGTCATTTAGAGATCCAAAATATATTGCTCCTCTTAATGATTTAAATTCTAGTAGGTGATGTTCACACTCTTAAATGATTTGTACACTGGCAGGACCATTCAACATTGTTTCTTTAAATGTCCCAAATATTCACCTCTGCAGAATGAAAAATTGAAATGTATTTATTTTGAAACATAAAGGTTATGAGAATCAAGAAAATTATATATATATACTAAAATTTACAGTTGATAGAATTAATGCAAGGGTAGTTGATATGGTAGTGCTAATAATGCCAAACTGATGTATCTGATCCTTATAATAATGACATAATACCTAACATGTGGTTGTGGCTCAGGGCTATGTATAATAGCAACTGTTAGATGTGCATTATTTTTTTTTTTTTTTTTTAATGAGGATCTTGAATCAGATGCGTATGTTTGATTGATTGATTGATTGATTGATTTTTTGGCTGTGTTGGGTCTTCGTTTCTGTGCGAGGGCTTTCTCCAGTTGTGGCAAGCGGGGGCCACTCTTCATCGCGATGCGCAGGCCTCTCTCGTTGCGGAGCACAGGCTCCAGACGCGCAGGCTCAGCAGTTGTGGCTCACGGGCCCAGCCGCTCTGCGGCATGTGGGATCTTCCCAGGCCAGGGCTCGAACCCGTGTCCCCTGCATTAGCAGGCAGATTCTCAACCACTGCGCCACCAGGGAAGCCCTAGATGTGCATTATTTCCATTACTTTTCACAACTCTATAAAGTTAAGTACCATTCTTATCACCTATTTTACAGTTAAATAAACTGAGGCACACAGTAGTTCAATTTTTTGAAGCAAATTGAGGATTTGGGTTCAGATAGTTGGTCTCTAGAGCACATGATATATAATGTAGGCCTATGGCTATTTACTTCTAGTGCCTGACACATAATGAGATCTCAAAAGTTACTTTGTATGATCAAAAGATTTTAAACGATTTTTTAAAAGTTCCCAGTCAATCTGGTATTCCTCATTTGGGGGCATCTAGATTAAAATCAGCTAATTGTACCTAAGATTATTTCATTACATTGGTTCTGTTACTTTCAGTTAATCATTGACTTTTGGATATAAAAGTGTCTACACTGAGGCAGTGGTTCTTCCTCTCTTTAGTTAATAAAACTTTTTTATGTTGGAATAATTTTAGATTTACAGTAAAGTTGCAAAGATAGTACAGAGAGTTCCCTTACACCCTCTGTCTCGTTTCCCTTAATGCTATCTCACATAACTATGGTGCACTTGTCAAAACTGAGTAATTAACATTGGTTCAGCACTATTAACTTAATTACATTCAGTATTTGGATTGCATGGTGTTTTCACTAATATCCTCTTAGTACACTAGGATCCAATTCAGGATACAACATTGCCTTCGTCTTCTCTGATCTGTGAGAGTTTGTCAATCTCTTCTGTTTTCAATGGCCTTGACCTTTTTTTAGGATACTGATCAGGTATGTCATAGAATGTCCCTCAATTTGGTTTGTCTGGTGTCTTCTCAGGATTAGACTAGGGTATGGGTTTGAGGGAAGAATACTAGAGAGGTAAAGTGCCCTACTCATGACATCAAATCGGGGGTACATGATATCAACATGAGTTACCATGAAAGATGTTAACCTTGGTCAAGGTCATGTTTGCCAGGCTTCTCCACTGTAAAGTTATTCCTTTTCCCTTTCCATACCCTATTCTTTGGAAGTGAGATATTAAGTCTAGTCCACACTCAAGTGGAGGAGAATTAATTTCCCCTTCCTGAAAGGGAGAATATCTATATACATTAACTTCTTCTGCAAGGAAGATCTGTCCTTTTTAAAAATTGCATCATCTACCTCTGGAAGAGAAGAAGAGAAATCAAGAAGACAGAAGAGGAAATCATTATTAGTCATGAATATATAAATCTGATCCATCACTAGGGTCAATTGTATATTTGGCCTTGCTATTGGAGTGGCTCATTCCATCATTTAGCCATTGAGCAGATTTTCCACTCAGCTCTCAGTCCCCAGTAGACTGGAAAAAAACCCTATCATCTCACCCTCTACCATATTATTTATTGCCTTCTAAGATCAATCATACAGAAAAACCTTCTTAAAAGCCTTGCATCTCTGTTATGGGTAAGATGTCTAAAGGAGGGAAGCAAGAATAGGGCAGAGAAAGGACATAAGCAAGGGTGTGGGATATGGTTTTATTTAAGTCTAACCTTGCCTGATCCATGGGGGACTCTGGAACATAAATTGCACCACGTAGGTGAATCACCTTGAGGTAAGGGAGTGGCCTTTAGGACCTCCAGATCAGTGATTTACTATGTGAGTTCCTGGGTGGCATGGATCCTATCAACCGAAGCTAACTCTTTGGAGAAGGAAGGCTAATTCCCTTGGAGTAGCAAGCCACTAGCTGCCATCATTCATGACAGCTGATGAATGGGCGTACTGGGCTGGAAAAGCAGGATCTAGGTGGGGAACCAACAGCATCCATTACATTGTGCACCTTACCTCTCAATCCAGATGACCAGATATTTACGGAGAATAAATTACGGTACCTATACAAGTTATAATAGCCATCATGCACTTGCTTTTATTTAATTGATGGTTTCAAAAGAGAGATGCATAATATACTACACATTAATAACAGCCTTCCTTTCCTTTGTCTGTTTTTTCATGAAATACAGGTTTTAGTTTGCAGGATGGTTTGTTTTCTTCCCTTGCAGAAAACAGGTAGATATCTATTTTAAATAGATATGGCCAAAATAATAACATCACATTTTAGAAAGTAAATTAAGATTTAATGATTTACAGGGGAAACTCCTCCAAAGCAATAGGGTACATTTTCACAATCTCTAGAGCACAAGAACAATACGCAATTCTTTATGTAAAAAGCAAATGCCATGCTTTTCTTGTGTAAATGGCATGAAATTACCCTTATAAATAGGGTATCTGATAACAAAAGAGAGTCAAGTTTGCTTAAACTGAGCATTCAAGATAGATGGCTCAGCATTAAAAGAATTCAGAAAGCAAGGTCTTCAAACAACAAGTGCATGAACAGCCACCAGTGCGTATCTTGTGACTGAAGAAATGTATAAAGATCTGTTGTGTAATAATAAATCAACCCTTTGGAGAAAACAGGAGGTGTCGGAGACTATAACTGGGTCAGATGCAGAATATAAATTCTCTCACTTCTGCGTCAGTGGTTCAAATCCAGAAAACCCTATGACACAGAGATGGGCAGAGGGTCTCAAAAGTCTTGCTGAGAGTAAAATGTTAAAGCAGCCTTACAAAATTGGAGTGACACTGTGCATCTTAAAGAAGCATTCATTTTTTTCTGAGCATAGGGGGAAAATACTGATTTTAGAGTTAAAAAGTGCGAGGCCCATAGCATTCACTTTAAAGTCTCAAAAGTTGAAGGATAGAAAATACCTCAAAGTTTTAAAGAACTAAATTTATGCAACAGTTAATAACACCCCTCATAAGTGTAGAGACCACATCTGATTAGAGTTATGTCCTTATGACCTACCCAAGGACTAGAAATTTAGAATATTCTCCACTATCTGTGGAGTGAATTAATGTGTGAATAAATGAATAAAAATATGTATGAGGTAGCTGTAGAAGCATCATCCTTTCCTTGCCCTGTACATGTAAACAGCCACAGTGCTCATCAGGCCTGGGTCTCCATCCAACCCCTGCTAATAGCTACCTCTGTGACCTTAATCAACAGCCTTAACCCCATGTAGCCCTCTTGTTCCAACTGTAAGCTATGTTATTCAAAAGGAGATTAAAGGTCTTCAGCAAATCTCACTTTCTAAAAATTTGCTCTTTAACCATAGCTATCATCTTAGTGCCTAGAAGGGACAGCATATGGATGCCATGAAGAACCGTATTGTGCAGTCATCAAGTACATGGACTTGGAATTCAGATGGGGAAACAGACATGATTTCAGCCTCATTCATGTCTACCATCTACTAGCCTTAGGATCTCCAGCTGGCTATTTAACAACTCTTTATCTGTCAAATTCTGATGTGATAAATATTAAATAATTTAATTCTGTAACAGACTTAGCATAATTCCAGGCACATAACTGTTGCTATGGCTGCTGTCAGAGTCTGAGAGAGTAAGAGGTGTTCCTCAACAGCCTCACTGTCCTCCTTGTCTTCCTAAGACCAGAAACGTTTTCGTTTTTAGCTTAGCAAACTACTACTATCATATGAAAGTCATACTCTGAGAACAGAAACAAATCATTTGGTACTGTCCTCAAGTAGAATTATAGAAAAGTAACAAAACCCACAAGATTCTTGTCACCCTTCCCCATTTCTCTCTTTCTTGCTCATATACATGCATCCATGTATGTATGTATGTATGTACACACACACACACACACACACACACACACACACACACACACACACACAGAAGGTTTGGTACCTTCTTGGATGGTGTGACCATTCCAGATCAAACATGAAGATTTTTATGTCCAACACTGTTCGCAGAAACAAAACAAAAAAACGTAGAAGTCACCCATATTTTACTGAGGGAAAAAAATTTTTTTAAGTATTACATGGTTTTAAATTTTGCTGTTGTATCTAGTAAAGGCCTGTTGGTGTGTGTGGTTATTTGTGCTAGTTCACCAAATATCTCCTGGTTTCTATTTCTAATCATATAGTAAGTTTATTAGTCAGGGTTCTCCAGAGAAACAGAACCAATAAAATATAGAGATACACAAATATACTTACACAGAAAAAGATATATTATAAGGTACTGACGCATGTGACTATAAAATAAGTCCCACAATCTGCCCTCTGCAAACTGGAGCCCCAGGAAAGCTGCTGGTGTGGTATAAGGCCTGAGGGCCAGAGAGCTGATGGTGTAGATTCCAGTCCAAAACTCAAGGCATGAGGGCCAGGAACACCAAGGGCGAGAGATCAGTGTCCTACCTAGAGCAGTCAGGCAGAGGGCCAATTCCACCTGCCTCCGCCTTCTTGTTTTATTCAGGCCCCCAGTGGACTGGATTATCCCCCCAACCCTGGGGAGAGCCATATGGTTTACTCAGTCCATCAATTCAAATGCTAATCTCTTCCGGAAACACCCTCACAGACACACCCAGAAATAATGTTTAGCTAGACATCTGGGTATCCTTTGGCCCAGTCAAATTAAAATATGAAACTAACCGTCAGAATAGGCTCACATTTCCTGGACCGTCCTGCTGCTTGGTGGGACCAGGAAATTTGATGGGGTCATTATTGTGAGCAGAAGTGATGTATGTTGCTTCTCAGTTAAAGCAGTTAAATTGCCAGCTCAAGACCCCTCGGAGCCCTCTTTTCGTCTGCCACAGTGCTTGGCAATAGATCAGCACTGTCCAGGAGAATTTTCTGCGAAGATGGAAATGTTCTCTGTATTGTCCAATATATTAGCCATTAGCCACAGTACATTGGGCTACTGAGTACTAGAAATGTGGATAGTGTGTCTGAGGAGCTGTATATTTTATTTTATTTCATTTTAACCAATTTAAAGTTAAACAGCCACATATGGCTGGAGGCTACTACCTTGGACAGTAAATTGCTAGGTACTGACTGCTCTCCCAGCCTGGGTCCTAGAGTGAGGACAATGCAGAGCAGAGCCCCCAGGCAATCAGCAGTGGAAATGTGCCATAAGTAAGAAAACTTGTATGAGTCACTGGGACTTTAGGGCTGTTTGTTACCAGAGATAGCTCAGCTCTTTCTGATAAATATGGGTTGTCTTCAGGCTCTTTCAGTTGCTATAAACTAGCTAAGCTACCCACAGGCACACTCTTAGCAAACATGTTACTAATGAGTGATATAACCCCTGCTCTAGCTGATTGGTCCAAAGGTAGACAGTTCATCGGAGGTGGGCTAGAGTCTCTTTTCTGAAAATTTAAAGACAGAGTGACTGGGCTCTATCAGCAGCTAAACCATTATGAAGAAGCTGTTGAATTTGCTATTATTCTTGACCTTTGTTGTCAATTTTTTTTCCTCCTTTGGATTCAGTGAGGTAAGCCAGTATCTTTCTAGTAGACTCTCCTTTTTCTACCTTGACAATAGTAATTAATACCAAGGAACACAGATTTACATGTCTATAATGAGGAAAACAATCACTTGAATGAAAACTGACAAGAAAATAGATTAGCTAATGTTTTTCAGAATGTTAAGAAAGAAGGAGGGTAGAAGATTTGCAATGGCATTGTGATTTAATGTCCTTTCTGATAGATTTATTCAGCAAATATATTTTTAGTGTTTGTTATATACATATTTTGGACTCTAGGCTAGATACAGGGAATTCAGTGGAAAACAAAATAGATATGATCCCAGTCTACCTGGCATGTATAGAATACAAATAGGTTTGAGTGCTTCAATGGAGTCAAGTGTCTTTCATTTCTAAAGACTGTGCGTAGATCCCTACTGGTGGGTTGGGAAGTATTCTATCATAGTCCGGGTGGCTGAGATAACAACAAATGCTTCCCCTCCCCCCTCCCTGTTTTCTGCACTTAAGAAGATCCCAGCAAGTTCAGGGATTTAGAATTTGGTTACAGAATGAAAATCTACTAATATACTTTATCCTTACTAGCTTTCCCCAGACATTCACAGGTAACTAATTACTTATATCTTAAGAGATCAAAATGGTATGACTGCCTGATTAACAAACCATCTTACCAGCAGGAGACAATAATAATAATAACTACAATCCAGTAAGAGCAGTATCATTAACTGTTCCTTGATTTTTAGCCAGGCAGCATACTAAGGGCTTGGATATATTTGTCATTTAATCCTTATAACAACCCTATGAAGTAGCTGTCATTGTCTCCATTCTATAAATTAGGAAATTGATGCAAGATTAGAAGGAGGGAGACCCAGGACCCAAACTTAATTATATCTGACGTCACAGCCTTTGTTTCCAATCACTGCCTCCCTCCCAAACAAAGAAAGGCTCAACAAAGAGTAATGACAGTACTTAGACCTCCAACTTCTAGTATGTGGGATGCTTTAAACTTTTTGAAATAAAACTTTTCCATTTTTTCATGCTGATTCTCTAACTGATGTACTTTAACATATTGATGTGTTTTTAAGGTTACTAAACACAAAAGTTTTTACTATAATCAGCCTCCTTTCTTGGTATTTTCACTGAAGCCTGGGATTGATCTAGAATCAACATTTGAAAACCAAATTACTTCAGTAGTTCTACGAACAGTGGAAAGTTTGGGGCAGGATGGGATATAATCAACCACTACAGTCTCCAAAATATATGCTTGTTTTTGTCTATTTAAAGCATACTCAAAACCTGTGACATTCAGCTTCCTATATGTTACCAGTTTCAGTTCAGTAAGTTAACTTTAAATAGTCGAAAATAAAATTCCAGATGGTAAATACTAGAGAATGTGACATACAAACAGAAACACGTACAAATTCCACCCAATGACTGTAAATGGTATCAATCTTTGCCTTCTTTTATAGGTGATAAACACAGTATTGTATTAAACATTAGTGAAAATAATTAACAGTCTTTCTGAAGACTTACTATGAAAGTCATCCCTTAGAAAACAATAAATACACAGTCAATTGTATAGATTACAATGTGGAAAAATTATAATACGGAATAAATTAATTTGCCCACATTACTGACAGATAGATCTTACTAATTAAACAAAATAAAGAATATTCTTTCTGGTAAAGCAAACACAGAAATGTTACTTGAAAAAAAAGATACTTATAAACTTCAGTGGAGTATAATACCACCAATAGTACATGATGCCATCTTCCCAAAAGTGAATTTAGAATCAACAAATTCTTTTCGCTTGAAGAAAATTACACTTTTAATGAACAAATGAAGAAATAAAATTAATTTCCATATTATTCTGATGCTAATATGTTTGTAGGTGCATACGGAAAAAGGTTTAAATTTGAAAAGTTTTCCAGAAAGCACTATAAGAATTCAACAGCATTAAGTGAGAAAAAAGTGAATGAAACTAGTTTCCTTTGAAACCATAAGAGACATTATATATAACAAATTTTTAGTGTTAAAATCTATATCTCAATATACAAAATTCAGTATACTTTCATTCTATCAAATTCACTAATTTATGTGAAAGTATATATCCATATCTAGTTTCAAAAACACTTTAAAATTGCTTGTACTCTACTCTAATCAGATTTTATTTTGCTTTGAGAAGATTCAGCCTAACCTTAAACACTGTTTTTAATCTCTTCCAAGTTCTCCTCTCTTATCACAGCAACATTGCAATGATGAAGAAATACCCCCTAGAGATGGGTTAAGATCCCTTAATGGAGTAGGAACCTGGTTAAAATGTGATCAATCTCATTTAGGTGACAGTTAGAAAAATATCAGTCATGATGGGACCAACCACACTGGGTAATGTCTTCTTATGGAATATATCAAATAAAATATGCTTTATTAGAAGAATATATTCACTTTTAAAAACACACATTCACTATTCACAGTCATCCAATAGAGTTCAAAAAGATGATGGCTTTCCGAGAACATTCCTCAGACGTGCCAGCAAAAAATCCTCTGCTTTAAGCCACCCTAATCACTGCCACTCTACTCTCTCATTAAATCACACCCAAAATATTCAGAGGGGAACCATCCTAAAAAGTGATGGAAAATACATGAATATATTTGCAGAAAATAAGAAGTTTCCACCTAGTATATTGCACCAATAAGCTGCAATATGTTGTTGGAGAGAGGAGGGTTTACATTTTTCTTTATGGCCATTCTTTAAATCTTTTTCTAAAATATTGCTTAGCAGCGAAAGTAAAAATGATTGCTCTTGTCATATATGTCCTACATAAAAAGTTTACTACCAAAACAGTAAGAGGCTGGCCTTTGCTATGGAACCAGCTAAGTGTGGTAAAACACAGACACTGAGAAAAGGTGCCCCTTCCTACCCTTTTTCTGATGCTTCATTGTGTAGCTTGATTCTCATGTTGTTTGTTTTCTTTTGCTTTTTAGCCCCTCATCATTTTCAGGTGAATTTTTTTTTGTGATTTGGAACCTATTTTTTTAAAAAACAATCTGGGCACGGAGAATAAAGAAAGATTGGCTTTTCTGGAAGAAAAGGAATTGATCATACAAAAGATGCCATCATCTTTGACTCTGATATAAAGAAACATTCACTTTTGATGTTTCCACCAAAAAAGGGTATGTACGTCAACTGTGTGTGTGTGGTTAAACAACAAAGCGAGTAAATTTAAGATGTTTCAAACTAATATGTTCAAATTATTTCTCACTGTCCTTTATCATTCAGGAATATCCTGTCTTTCTGAAGACCTGAACATCTCTGTATTTGTTCTATGCTTTTAAATCAAAGTGTCTTTCAAAAACCTACCTGAAAACTAGGAGGTGGAAAAAAACAAATGACCTCCTTGAGGTGGATTCATTTCCCATTTTTGCTGCTTTTATTCTAACAATCTCATCGACTATTACACTTCCTCCCACAAAAATTAATTTGTCTCACAGACCTCATCAACTTTTAGATTAATTCTAATTAATTCTTTTATTGGTCCTACAAGCAAATGCAATATTTTTCTATTACGTGTGTTGTTCAATTATGGGAAGAAAAAAATACATCTTAGTCTTTGGAATTGTCTCTCCATCATCCCTTCCTTTGAGGAAACCATACCTTCACTCCCATTTTTATAATAATCATTGTCCGTCATAACATTAGCATGAATCCAATCTTCTCCCCCTAAACTGAAAGCAAGTGATCCAGGTTTGACCAGGGCGCTGGTGTCAGACAGCCTGGATTATAATTCCAGTTCCACTACTCACTAGCTTGGGTAAATTATTTATCTTCTCTATGGCTTAGTCGTCACATCTCTAAAATTGGAAATAATAGGACCTACCTCATAGAACAGTCCTGAGGATTAAGGAGTTCATACATGTAGAGTACTTATAACATAGTAGATACTTAATAAAACATTAAAGTATTATTACTTTGATAGCAATAATTATTTGAGTTGCCTGTCATCATCTGGCTGCCAAATGGAGATGGCCTATACGATGATGAAGCTGAGGCAAGTGGAGCCAAGATAGGGAAACAAAGTCTTAATAACAGCATTTGAACTCTGGAACATGCTGATTTAAAGCAGGTCCTGAGACTTGACAATCATGTTACCCAATAAGATACACCCTCCTCTTTCCTTTCTTTTTCCTTTTTCTTTCTTTTCTTTTTCTTTGCTTCTCCTTTTTTCTTTCTTTCTTTCTTTCTCCCTTTCTTCCTTCCTTCCTTTCTTCCCTTCTTTCTTTTCTTCATAAGCTTATTTGAGTTGGATGTTTCTTATCTGTAACTCAAAGAGCCTTGAACTAATATAAAGTGTAAATCTTCACACAGAATAAGAGGTTTATTTGCCCCTCCTAAAATGAATTATCCAATTCAGGATAAAAAGTATTATAGGATTTTTCTGCCTAAACAGACAGCCAGGAGATAAAGTTATTCCAACTTTACTTTCAATCAATGTAGGAAGAGAAGATTCCATTAATGGAGTCATCTAGAACCAAGAAGGATCCCACATGGGTCACAGTGTGATTATCTCTAAATTACTGTTATTAAGCTGAGTACAAAAGGCCACAAGAATCCTGCTGCAATGAGAAGTGTCGTGACCACTGCTGTGAGTATTGAGACCTACCTTGTCTCTTCCTTATACCAGTAAGTCATATTATCATTTCTGCACTTATATTGTGTTTTGTCACCAAAATTCCCATAGCGCTTACCATGAAGTCTATGTGTAATTAATTGAGTCATCACTACCTGTTCTTTTCCCACAAGTTCCAGATTCATCTTTTTGTTGGTCGATTATCTGTGAAAGGTGCATGCATGCCATGTTCCCTGTATGTTTGGAAGCTTTCTCTGTAATCTTTTAGAAAGTCCATTTTATTTTATCTCAGAGAAACAAAGTCTAACCTCAATATATGACCCTTTTGAACTGTTTATAATGATATTGTTTTTTTTATAATGAACTTACAAAAATATTATGTAGCTGGATCTGGTCCTTCTGCAACTTCCTAGTTTCATAAATTTTATATCTGGAAATAAACTCCCCCAAAAGATGGACTGTTTCTGTGTTTCACAAATTTGATAGCATGTAAGCATCATCACAGTGTTCCCAGTGTCTGGAACTCTTTCCTCTGAGATAGTGATTCAGTGGATTTGCCCTACAGCTCAAGCACCTGCTTTGCATAAACTCCGCAGGTAATTCCAATAAATTGTATGGTGAACTACTGGATGATGAGGAACGCAAGTCCTGGAAAAATCTAGGAATTAAGAAAGTTCCTTAAGAACCTACTGCTAGCTTGAGCCAAAGCTAGAATTAGAACCCAGAGTTTTAATTGCCAAATCAGGACTGTTTCCATAATACCACACTGCCTGAATCTGTGTAGTGTTTATCTCTTACAGTCAGCTGCTCTTACCCCTTCTATAGCACTCCATTTTCCAAGGAAGGAGAGAGAGAGGAAGTCAGTCCTACCACTGGGCTTACCAAGACGTTAACCATAAATTCTTTTTTTTTCTTTTTCTTAAGGTAATTTGAGTCAGGTTTGTCACTAAGAAAGTATCCTAAATAATAGATACTCATTCTGAATGCTAAATACGATAAAGACAGAACTCAAGTTGGGTGAACTCAATATATATTGTCTTGGCATAGACGTTCTCTGGCATCATAAGGAGTCAAGAATGGTTTTTAGGAGATAGTTAGTACTGACCATGACCCTGCATGTGGGACAGCAAAATGTAGGAGTTCAATCAGCAGATGGACAGTGGCCTTGCAAGAATATCTGGGCCCCGAATGAGGCCAGGAAAGAATGCCTAGATTAGGAGAGCCTGGACAGCAGGAATCAGATTTTGTTCTGCTTGGCATGACCACGCCTTCCCAGCATGGTATCTTTGAAACAGTGAGGGGGCTGACTGTGTTCTTTTAAGTGCTGCTGCTAACATGCCTATCTGGGAGAAAACTGTCTTTGTCCAGAAACATTCCTGAATGGGCACAATTATTTATGAAGGTGAAGGCTCCTGGGTTCTGGCTGGATGGCTTTGAGGTAGAAAAAGTGATCATTAAATTGTTCTACATAAGAAATTAAGAGAGTTTGGTTTGGTGGGAGAGGTGAGTAAGGAAAAACAGAAGAAATGAGACTGCAAGATAGAGAGAAAAGGATGCGGGGACCGAGAAGCACATCAACAGGTACTGGCCTTAAGAGAAAGCAGGGCAATGAGACGTGCCCGGCATGCTAGCTAAATGACTTTAAGAATGAGGATGGCTAATATTTAACTTCTATTCACTTCGTAAATTCATAATTTATAAATGTCACTTGCTGGGTAGAATTGGGGTACAAACTCTCTAGTTCCCACCCACAGTGTCCCCGTTCCACACAGCACTGAACTGCAAGAATGGTGTCAGAAGCGTGGTGCCTGTTCTGTCAGTACTGCAGGGATGGGAGTACGACTCCACAGGAGCAATGCTAGGTGGGGTAAAGTGTGGATGGAGCAAGAAATCAGAGTGCAGGGTAACCATGAAAGCTATGCTCCTTGACCTTCAGACATCTCAGAGGGAATACTATACTTCCTGGGGACAGCAAGGTAGATTTGAACTAATTTTATTTGCATCTCAAAGGACAGAGTGAGTTACTTCGGTTGTTATCTGGGTTATACCTAGAACATAACTGGTACTCAGGAATTCTTCCTGAATGACCTACTTCTAAGTGGATACTTTGAAAGTTTGAAAACTTGCTTTTTACAGTAAAAATTTGCGCAGAGTATTATGAATTCTGTCAGGCACTTCAGCTGGCACTAAATGGTGAAGTCTGAGAGGCAGAAGGATATAATTTTGCACCCATCATTTTGGGAACATTTAATAATAAAATTTATTTTAATTACCTAGTTTTATCTGGGGTAAATGAAAATAGCCTGCTTATTAAACTGGCATGGTAAAAACTTTCTGGAAGGCAGTTCCAAGAGATCTATCAAAAGCCTTAGAAGTATGAGTTCTGACCAAGAAATTTCATTTCTAGGAATTGCTATAAAAAATGCTCAGAGAGATATAGTGCAAAAAGTCCTATGATAATGAATTGTTTTTTTTTTTTCTTTAAAGACACCAATTGTACTTGAACATTTGTTACTTTTTATTTTTTTTATTTTATTTTTTATTTTTGGCTGTGTTGGGTCTTCGTTTCTGTGCGAGGGCTTTCTCTAGTTGTGGCAAGCGGGGGCCTCTCTTCATCGCGGTGCGCGGGCCTCTCACTGTCGCGGCCTCTCTTGTTGCGGAGCGCAGGCTCCAGACGCGCAGGCTCAGTAGTTGTGGCTCATGGGCGTAGTTGCTCCGCGGCATGTGGGATCTTCCCAGACCAGGGCTCGAACACGTGTCCCCTGCATTAGCAGGCAGACTCTCAACCACTGCGCCACCAGGGAAGCCCCTAGGCAGCTTTTATAAGACTGTTTAATGGCATGGGGAAAATTTTTACACAGTATGATAAAAAAAGCCATAATGTACATTATGACCTTTATTTCGTAAACATATATACATCTATATAGTCATATGTGAAAGCTAGAAATATATATATGTGCATATAACCTAATTTAAAAATATTTCTGGAAGCATATACCTCAGAATTTTAACAGTAGCTACCTTTAAGTGATGTAACAGTGAGTGATCTTTATTTGTGCTCTTTTATTTGCAATTAATATATGAGGTATGTGTGCATGGTAGCTTTGTCTTCAGAATTCCTCACATGTAATTTACAATGTGCATAAAATGATATAAAAATAAGAGTTAGAAATAAATATATCATTTTAAAGTGGGGGGATAGTAGATTCTAAAAACCTGCGCTTGAGTTCATGTGATACCCAGCCTCCGGACTTAGCAAAGAGCTTGTCCTGCCCAAGACTCACACCTTTATCTTTCTTTGAAAATGAAATACTTTGGCATGATTTCTGTTTTATCTTATTAATTTAAGTATGTTCTCATTACAAAGTAAGAAACAAAAGCATGCTGATTCAAAAATATTAACAAAACACAGAAATACATAGACTCTAATGTGAATGTCTCAATTCCACCCAATCTTCTAAACCCATCCCTAATACACACACACACTCACACATACACCACGTCTTCTCCTCCTCTGAGATAATCACTACATGTATGAATTCAACTTTATATGTATGTTTAAATATGTGTATGTAGTTAATTTCAAACATAAATTGAAAATGCTCTCTATTTTTTTCAGTGACTTTTAATCTAAATATTAAGTCTTGGACATTCGTCTATGTCTATATATAGAAGGCCATCTCATTGTAAAATGTCTTCCAGTCATCCCAGTACTAGACATTTAGTTGTTTCTATGCTCTGGAATCATTTATACAATGTAATTTATATCATGTAATAACATCTAATTTTTGAATCATTTATAGAAATTAACTTACTTTAGCCTATTATGTTTTAGGGGCAAATCTCTGAATGACTTTTCGATTTATTCCTCCGATAGCCATTTGTACAGGCTTGCTACTACCTGAGTCAACTGGAAAACGTATTTGGATGAGACCTTTCTCCTCATAATTAAAAGAATTCCACATATAAGAGAACTTCATGTCCTATGAGTTGAAAACTTAAGGAACAAAAACAGACGTCAGTGATTTACTCACTTGAAAAATACCAGAACTCCTTTATAGATTTTCAGTGTAAAACTACCCCCTGACTTCTGAATAAATTCTCTGATTACTCAAGTTTTCAAACGTATCTGCCCTCTTTTCAGGTGCATATCATCAATGCTTTCCTTTCTAACAGCCTTTTAAAAAATGTGTTTATTTTAAGAGTTAAAGGTCCTTTCTCCACTCTAGACTGCAAAACCAATTTGGAGAAGCTTTTTCGAAGGCGAAGGTGGGGGTCCTTGGGTTATGGTCATGTACATGTAGGGAGGGAAAAAGTTCCCCTCGACCCTCTTAGAGTACCTGGCTGGGTCTGAAAATTAAACTCAAAAATATAGATTAAAAGGGAAAAAAGCACACACATTTATTTTTATGTGATGCGCGAGACTTCATTAGGAAATAAACACCCAAAGAAACAGACCTGAGTATAGGTTTGATGAAGAGCAGGTGGAGGAATCTGAATTTAAAGAATATGAGAATTAAGTGCAGTAAACTGGGGGAAAC
Source organism: Balaenoptera acutorostrata (assembly GCF_949987535.1). Classification (NCBI taxonomy): domain Eukaryota; kingdom Metazoa; phylum Chordata; class Mammalia; order Artiodactyla; family Balaenopteridae; genus Balaenoptera; species Balaenoptera acutorostrata. The sequence continues at coordinate 16,590,928 of NC_080073.1, forward strand.
AGCAAAGACCTGTTTGTTAGGATTCTTTTTGGTGTCTATTTGTCATCAAAGATAAGGATGTTCCATTCTACTGGGTATAAGGAGGGCACCTCTCATATGAGAGTTTTATGACCTGTTTCAAGGGAGAAGGGTGGGGGGAAAGGTCAGAGTAACCTTCCTACTTCTCCCATTTTCTCAAACTCCTTCAGCTTAAAATATTCCATATGCCCAGGGGTCATACTTCCGGGTAGTGTCTCTTCAAACAAACAGCATAAGCCCTACATCATGATTTCATACCCGTAGTCTTGGCCCTTTTTTTCCTCAAAATATTGTCTGGAAACTCATATATTTTGGCAAGATAGCATTCACCTATTTTTAAATCTCTTCCATACAATTTATGTCCACCGTATCCTTCCTATTTCTATTTATTTCTGTCTTTTCTTCTTTTGCTAACTCAGACTTTCATGTTCACATGTACATAAATTTTTTTTTCCTGTGCAGCAATATGTTTTAGATTTAACTATAAGGAATTTTCTACTAGGTTCTTTGCCTACCACAATTTTTTATAACCAAGCTTCTAGCTTCCCTTCCTTCCTTCCTCCCTCCCTCCCTCTTTCTTTCTCTCTCTATGTATGTATGTTTGTATTTACTGCTGGTACATATCCTTGAGTAATTCTTTCAAAGACATAATAAAATCAGAGTCCTTCCATGATAAAAATGATTGTACACTTGAATCCAGAGGAAATTCTGAATTTTAAATTATTTTCTTCTTATTGTTCTCTTATATTCACTGTTATTGAAAATAACCCTGATGTCATCTGCATTTTCATTTACTTGTAGGTAACTTGTTTTACGCTGTAGTGTTTTATTCCTCATTGTTTGCCTTTTAACTTTAATTTTTAATCCTTGAAATTCTAGACTTTCACTAGAGTGGCTAAAAAATGAATATTTTTTGTTTCATTCATCCTATTAGCTGCCTGTTGAGAAATTTTTCCATTACTTTCTTTCATCCTCTCTTCATCTCATTGAAACTTCTAGATGCCTCCTCTCATTCCTATTACCTTTTAGTCCTTGCTTTCCATCTCTTTTGACTTTTGCCACATATTTTCCGAAAATCCCTGGGCTTCCTTTTCTTGCTCCTTCATTTCCTCTGTAGTGGTGCCCATTCTGATATTCAGGAAATTTTTTATTATTATTATTATTTCACAAGAGTTTCTTTAAAAAAAATTACGGTCTTGAATAGGTTACTTTTCCAGCCTGTTGTTGAGGTTAGGATGCTAATCCTCCCTGATGGCTCTGATACAACTTAATTAAGCATTCCTGAATCCTCTGCTAACTCTTCCCCCCCCAACCCCCCACCCCACCTCGAGTGTTTCTCTTCCCTTGCCTGAGTTTTCCTCACATACATAAAGATTGTCTGCTATCACACTGCAATTGAGAAGCTGACCATGATTACAAGAGTCTGCCCTTGGCAGTTTGGAGAAAGGAGCAGAACAGGCTATATGTATGTATGTATGTATATACATAAACATATATATGTATACACACATACATATATAAACATATTCTTTCTCTTATTTGAAGGGATTTAGAACACAAGGGAATATTAGAGACACGTGTTTATTTTGTCCTCTGAATCCAGATTTCTCAGTATTTTGTGTATGTTTTCACTGTTGGATTATTGCCAAGATTGCCTCACTTACTTCTATTTTTAAATGATATGATGGGTATCATTTTAAAACCATTACAATTCATTCCTAGAAACAGATGCAATAGAAAGAAATACATAATATTAAACATATGAAACATAGGCCCACATCTTCCTTACAAGGTTTTATGAGCATTAAATAGGACAATATATAAAAGAACAGCATAAAGTGTAGAGTGCTACGTAAATATTATGAACCATGTTTTAATTTCCATTGTAAGCCCTTGTCTATTCAATTGATTGATGAGTCACATTTTGCTGAATAAATAACCTTGTCCATATCACATTTCATTTTAAAAACATACAAATTATGAGAATATCATATTTTATATGCACACTAAAAGCACCTATCTATGAAAATAACAAATACACACCAGTTTACATTTATTCTACACTTACGATGTATGAGATACTGTTACGGGCTGAACTGTCACATTCTTATGTTGAAGCCCTAACTCCCAGTACCTCAGAATGTAACCATATCTGGAGATAAGGTCTTTCAAGAAGTAATTAAGTTAAATGAGGTACTTAGGGTGGGCCCTAATTCAATATGACCCATATCTTTATAAAAAGAGGAAATCTGAACACAGACACATGCACAGAAGAAAGACCATATGAGGACACAGCAAGAAGGCAGCCTCTATAAGCCAAGGAGAAAGGCCTTAGAAAAAAACAAACCTGCCAACACCTTGATCTTGGACTTCTAGGCTTTAGAACTCTGAGGGAAAAAAAGTTCTGTTTTTTTAAGCCTCCCAGTCTATGCTATTTTGTTATGACAGTCCTAGCAAATGAGTACAGATACCCTGCTGTGCTTTAAGAACAGTATCTCTTTTAAACATCAAAATAGCAGTACTGAAGTAGATGCACTGATCCCCCAGTTCATGGATGCAGTAACTCAAGTTTAGGGTTACTTACTCCAGAGTTAGGTACAGTCCGGGCTAAGTCATCCAACAAGGTTTTCTGATACTCCTGTCAGCGCTATGCTTAGATACTATAAATACTTTACTATATGCTTAAATACTATGCCATTCAACTTTAGGATGCTCAGACAAAAACAATTTGGCCTTTTTAAGAAAATTGTGGTAAAATACACATAACAAAAAATTTACCATCTTCCCCATTTGTAAGTGTACAGTTCAGCAACGTTAAGTACATTCACATTGTTATACAATCACATCGCTATGCAATCAATCCCTAGAACTCTTTTCAGTTGAAAAACTGAAACACTGTGCCCATTAAAGAATGTCTCCCCGCTGTCCCATCCCCCAGGTCCCTAGAAACCTCTATTCTACTTTATGTCTCTATAAATTTGACTACTTTAGGTACCTCACATAAGTGGAATCAAACAGTATTTATCTTTTTGTGACCAGTTTATTTCACTTAGCATAATATCCTCAGGGTTCATCTATGTTGTAACATGTGTCAGGATTTCTTTCATTTTTAAGGCTGAATAACATTCCATTGTACTTATATATTCAATTTTGTTTATCCATTCATTTGTTAATGGACACTTGGGTTGCTTCCACCTTTTGGCTATTACGAACAGTGCTTCTATGAACACGAATGTACAACTACCTCTTTGAGACCCTGCTTTCAATTATTTCAGGTATACACCCAGAAGTGAAACTGCTGGATCATATGGTAATTCCGTTTAATTTTTTTTAGAAACCACTGTACTGTTTTCCACAGCAGCTGGACCATTTTACACTCCCACCAACAGAGCACAAGGGTTCTAATTTCTCTACATCCTCAGCAATACTAGTTATTTTCTGTTTTTTACCAGAAATTTTAAGTTGCTGGGATTTGAGTCACGTTCATGGTAACAATTTACATCTATATATGTTCAGCTATTTACAATATTATTTTTTTCTTCCTTAAATCTTCACTATAAACCTATGGGTATATTACTGTCCTCAGGTTATAAACAAAGAAACTGACATTCTTTCAGTATAAATAACTAATCCAAGACCTCATGACCAATGAGCAGAGAAACTAGGCTGTGATTCTAAGATTCCAACTGCAATTTATAGTCTTTTCCCATGACTCTATGTTGCCACCTTCATTATGTATTCAGCTTTTAAACATGAAGAAAACATTTTATAATCATGCAATACTTGAAACTAGGAGGAAAACATAAACTGTAAAAGGTAAGATTATGAACTCTTTTCCTCATAAATGTGGTAACACAATGCCAGTAACTTACATATTATTGTAAGGCACTGATGTCAGGTTTGAAGAAAAGTAATAGAACAACAAAAATAAAACTGCACAATAAAAGATTTTTTAAAAAGGTTGAAAATATTTGATGCATTAAGATGAATGACTTAAAATGTTGAAGTTCATCATCCATATGCCCCAGTAATCTAAACTGAGGCCAAGATAACATATCTATTTAGACCTATTATTAGGGTTCAAATACGGTAATTAAGGCATTGTGTGCATGATATGTAGATACTAAATAATTGACCTGCTGCTTCAAAACAGGCATCTGAGATTGGCCAGTAAATATGCATGTTATAGTGGCTCTGCGTTAGTATCAGTAACGGTAATAATAGAGAAATAAAATTTATTAAGCAATTAATATATATCATTACAGTCACTCTCTGATCAAGGTTATAGTTCCCATTTTAAAGATGAGAAAATGAGGCTTAGATATTTGCCCAAGTTCACAGATCCAGGAATTAAACAGTTAAGACTAGAGTGACCAGGTGATACTACAAAACTATGTCCTTTAGCACTGTACTCTACCACCTACAATTTGATAGAGGATGACTAAACTGCCATATAAACCCAGCACACATCCCATCAGACTATCCAAGTTTTTCTTCATTGATCATAACTCTGATTGAAATTTAAAAGTGATGTTATTAAATTACCTCTCTCCTTGAATAGATTTAGATGCAGATGTTATTGTGTCATGTGCTAGTTAATACTGACAAAGTCTAAAGGGAGAAAAAAGTAATAATAGCTCCATTATCAGAAAAATATGCCTAAGTTATGTGAATATCATTTAGAATGACCAGCAGTATTTGTTTTTTATAACTTTCAAAGTGCTATTCATCTATAGGAGAAACTTAAGCAAAAAGTTGCTTCAAAAAATTCAAATTACAAAAATCCGCTGATTAATTGGAAGAGGGTGTGTTTACATTATGCTAATGAAAGCATGATCCTTTAGTGTGATGTCTTACTGAAAGACATCACACTAAAGGATCATAAGTGGAAAAAAAGGGGGCGAGGTTGGAATAGAGAATATATTCTCATGAAAGAAAAAAGGAAAAAAAGCATAAGATCCATAGAATAATAAATAAAGGCAGATGGGAAGTAAATTAACCTTCAGGTTCACTGCAGCATGATAAAGGGAGATAGAACTGAAAGTTACATTCAACATTTCATTCCAGATGTGAGGAAATATTCTAACTGTAACTGCTCTTAAGGTGATTTGTTACCAGTAATGAAATGATTATATTTAGACTCTAACTTTGAGGTAGAATAAATCACTGTTCCACAGTTAATCAGTGAATTGTTCATTCATGTAAGATTTCACAAGGGGAGGTTCAAAACATATATTGCAGAATATTAAATAACTACATTTGTCTAGAAGTTTCATTTATTTTTAAAATAAGTTTACTGGCAATCTGGTGACAACATCTGTAATATTAAGGGATACATTTAAGAAAAAGATGTTGGTCCTTTAGTCAGTTTTCAAAAGAATCTTAAACAGAAGTGAACATTTTGGAAAAAATTAGCTCAATGATTATGATTTCATGTTAATAAACAAACTGCCTCTTTCTGAACTTCTTAAGTCAAAAAATTCTAAGAACAGGACGTGAAGGACTGATAATGGGCCAAATCATACACACACACACATAAATACCCTCTCCTTTCAAGCACAACTGAAGCACTTGCCTCACTAAAACCCACCAAATTTGCAGCAAGCGTCTTGCTGCTTTTGCTCCCTTCGCCTGAAAAGTCCCTCTTATTCCCCAGGTTTGAGGAGATACTTACTTCCTTTGAGAGTTTTTCCTGTTGCAATGACCTGAATAAAAGGCTCATTCCCTTACAGTCTGAGTCTCAGAGAATTTTCGAGAGTTCAACATAACTTACTAAAAATGACAACTTTAAAAAAAAAGTCATAATCTACAATATTTCATATTATTGAAATAGTCCTTAGATATCTATGTATTTTAATATATCATTATGAAAAATAAATCGAAACTATAGAAATCGGAGTATCTTAGAAAAAATATATTTATGGTACAGATATTTAGGCAAAATAGAGAAAGCTTCCCCAGTAGTATATAACAGAACTAGTGTTGACTTATATTTCAACACTATACATTCAAGATGAAAATCCACTCACAAATTCTTTTTTTTACAAAATAATATATTATTATCCCTATGAAAGTAATCAAATGATATTTTTGCACCTAGTCACAGATGGTAACCAAACATTAATAATATTCTCATATGTTCTTCCTTATTAAAAATCACACTAAAAGTTAATGCGACTGTATTCAGTCAAATCTCTAGCTTAAACTCTTTAAAAGGCAAAGTCTTATCTTTTCTATTATTTCCTCCAAATTGTTGAGGAGTTAATAAATACAGTGTCAGGTCTGGGAATTGATGTTTACACTACTTGCAACCTAGTGTGACCCTGTTACTGTTCGTGGATGCTGACTAAGACACAAGATTCGTGGGTCAGAGACGAATGACTGTATTACACACAGCACAGGCAGCAGCACGCTGTCACCCCTGCTCCCAAGTCCTGGGGCGGGTGTGGAGAGGCCATGTGTTTGATGCTGCATACACAGTGGGTCTGTGTCGTAGTTGAGAACTCTGAGGTTGGGGAAATCCATCGTTCTTATAGCGAACCGTAAGCAAGCCTGCTCTTGGTCCACACAAGATGTAACCTGGTCGCTCAAGGTTACTGGCTGAATAAATAACCCTGAGAAATACCTGAGAAGGGCTGGAAAAGCTTGTAGCTTTAGCAGAGCCAGCCAGACACATAGGAGAGCAAGAGGCCCAAGGACGCTGTGTCTACCAACTGCCTCTTCAAACACGAATCAGAAAATAAAGAAGAATCAAGGAAGAGAAGAAAGATCTTCTTGGTAAAAACAAGCCTAATCCTTATCCTTAACAAGTTGTTCTCCCAACTTCCCTGCTCTCCACTCCAGCCACTTCGGGCTCCATTCACTACATCTTGATTTTTTTTTTTTTTTTTTAACAATAAAGCTATTCTTTTCCTTTTTTTTTTTTTTTTTTTTTTAAATTTATTTATTTATTTATTTTTGGCTGCGTTGGGTCTTCGTTTGTGTGCCAGGGCTCCCCCTAGTTGCGGCGAGCGGGGGCCACTCTTCATCGCCGTGCGCAGACCTCTCACTGTCGCGGCCTCTCCCGTTGCGGAGCACAGGCTCCAGACGGCGCAGGCTCAGCAATTGTGGCTCACGGGCCCAGCCGCCCCACGGCATGTGGGATCTTCCCAGCCCAGGGCTCGAACCCATGTTCCCTGCATTGGCAGGCAGATTCTCAACCACTGCGCCACCAGGGAAGCCCTACATCTTGATTTTTTAAACTTTTTTCCCATCTCAGGACCTTTGTACGTACTTTTTTTTTTTTTTTTTGTGGAATGTTCTTCACTAGTCTTCTCTTGTTATTGTCCTCACATATAGCATCTCATTTCTGGTGTGTTATCTCACAATTTATTCTCCAAAGCCATCAGTAAAATGTCAGGTACCTAATGAATTTAATTTTCCATATACTTAGGGCATATTTTTTTTTCATCCAAAGCATGTCTTCACAGTGCATTCAAACATTTACATATATTTATTTTCATTCAGTTAATATTACCGTACTAAATGCCTACTTTGTCGCAGGTTCTGTATTAGGTGTTGAGGACAAAACAGTGAACAAAACTGGCATGGCTTCTGTTCCCTTCGGGAGCTCTGTTGTGATCTCATACCCATATCAGCTGCACGGGAAAATGATCCTTTGTCCACTTATAGTTATACTTGGGTACATGTATAACTATACATGTACAAATGATCGTTTTTAACAGCTGTGAAAAACATGAGGTAAGCCACACCTGAGAGGGATTCTCCTATACTACTTTAGACCTAGGCCAAGAATGATACTGAATTTCAAATTGTACGAAGTCAATCTGCATGATTTAGAATAATTTCTTTCATGGATTAATAGTTTGAACCACATGAAATTGCCACTTTGGTCAGTCCAAAATGGGTGGATATTAGCATTTCATCAGGTTTAAATATAAACAATTGTATGCAAAGTCCAGAAGAATCATATTAGTCTCATATCTATGAGCGGTTTAAAAGACTTTTGAAATATCTCCCTTTGTAGGATCCTAAATCAATAAGCACTCATCTTCTAATACAGAATAGTGGCTTTGTGTAAGAAGACATGAAACATTTCAGCATATGGTCCTCAGTTACTTGGGAACTGGGTATGAAATGCGATATATGTTAAGAAACTTAGCATATGAAACATGATAATTAAAAGTAAAATTTACTTTAGTATATATATGAATCTACAACTGCCTCTATCATTCTAATTAAGAATACCAGAACCATTTAGATGCTTGGAAATAGAACTTAGGACCTGCTAAATCACTTCAAATTGGAAAAGATCAGATTTTTGTTGCTCCAGGTGTATTTTCATGGTTTAAGTTCTCATATAATAAAGATTATATTATTGGCCTTAAGTTATTGAAATATATAAAATATTTTATTAGAACTATTTAGTAACTAATTTCTCAGCTCTCCGTCCATTTTTGCATCCTTCTTCAGATCATAGTAAAAGACCACCTTGCCCCAAGGGTGGCATGTGACTGAGGCCTGATCCTCGTTCAGCTGAACCAAAAGAAACTGCCTATACTTGACTATTTTGAACCTATAGAAACAGAAATCACATATGATTCAAACTAATAGTTTTCCAAGGCCAGGCAACTGTGATTGGTCCAAGAGGTGAACAGGTGAATCAAAGCAGGGCCAATCAGATGCCTTCCCCAGATAACCAGGCGATGAGAGAATTTGCTGGTTTTGAAATTGCTGTTTATGGCAGTCATGATCCTCACTACATGGAGAGAGCTTTGCTGAGCTGGAGGAAGAGGCCCATAGAGAGATGCACAGATGGAAGGCATACATACAAACAGTATCTGGGAAGCACTGAGACTTTGTTTTTAGTCCCTAAGGCCTTAGATCTCTTCTTTTCATTCTGAGAACTACCCTGTTTCATTCCCTGCTATATCACGAATAAATAAGCTCTTTTTGTTAATCTTAAGGTAGTTTGATTGTGTTGTCTGTTACTTGCAACTGAAAAAGTCCTCACACAGGAATTGGAAGTGTTCAGGGAGAGCATGACAGGTGCAAGAATGAAGATGAGACAAACTCTAACCTAAGATCTTTCTCCATGTGGTAAGAAAATAAGACTGGGAAATCAACACAATCATTGTTATTGTATGGAAAGTATCCCCCCTTTACCCCAGGAGAAAATTGGAATGCGGAATCTGGATCCAGAATCATAAAGCTTAATCAGCTCAATCCAAATTTGTGTTAAAAGGACATATATGTGACAAAAGTAATTAATTAATTGAACTGAATTAAATAATTAATTAGATTAGTCCTAGCCTTAGGAAAAAAAATCACTTTATGTCGACAGTTTTGAAAAATAATTTTTATGGTTAATTATTTTACACGAGCTGGAGATAATGTGAAGTAGTAGAAATGAGAAGGGAAGATAGCCTGGACAGGTTCTAACACATAAATAAATGGACAAGAGTAGCATTTTGAAATGCTATTAAAGGCACAGGGTCTACTAAAACAGCATACATTGTGAAACATGGAAGAGAAAGCTGGAAAGGAAAGGCCAGATTATATGAAGTCTTCACATAACAGCAACCTGTGGAAAATACCGTTAAATGACCTTTATGGCTCTTTTCCCTGTACTCCCGTACATGGCACAGTTCAGAAAGGCTCTGTTTATAAAGGTCACATGTATATCTCCTGTACCATTTAAAGATTAGCAACAAAATATGGACATGTAATTTTATTCATATTTCTGTTTTACATTTTGATATTTGATTTTGTGTGTGGCTTTATGAAAAAGGCAAAGAAAGAGAAAGAGAAATGGAGAGAGAGCAGAGAGAGTGCGAGCAAAAGAGAAAGAGGGAGAGAGAAAGAGAAAAATTGAGATCAGAATTTACCATTTTGCCCTCAAGGTCCCTTCCCTGGAGGTAAACCATTCTATTTTTGATTTACCATCTGAGGATCTGTGTTTTACTTATCAAATGATGTCAGACTGGCTTAGTAAGTGCTAGTAGATGTGATTCAGAGAGCAACAGACAAGGTCTGCAAAAACCTGCTTCTGAACTTGTTACAAGTTGAGAAAATTGAAGTCATAAAGATAATGATCAATAGATGGGCCACCATTCTAATTAAGAACACCAGGGTCTGTCAGATGTTTGGAAATAGAATTGATGACCTAAAAAATAACCTCGGATTAGAAAATACCAGGTTTGTGTTGCTCCAGAGGCTACTGAGACAGCTGTGTCAGCTGAAATACTCTTTCAACTGTGGATTATAAAAGTGTGGGCAATGGATAAGGCTGACCACTCTCAATGTCCTAGGGCATTCAGCATAAACTAGGACAGTCACACAGATGTGTGTACAGGTATAAGGGTTTAGAAAGAAGATCTCCTTCAGTCTCATATTCTTCCATTTAAAACATTTGTCATTCTAAGTGATCATTTCACTCTGTTGAAGCTGTTCACCTGTTATGAATAAGAGCTGGAGAACGTTTCAGTTATAGCTGCTTTCTTCCATCTTATGAAAGGCATTATGGAATTCAGATTTATGTTATGTTTGAACCTAACTTGAAGAAATTTTAGGCTGTCTCTGCCGTTATGTGGAGACCTTTAAATGAAAGTGTATGCCAGTGGATAATGTCTTTATCATTCTTAGTAATGCACTGTTAAGAGGTTATGGCATTTAAATTTACTTGTGAAACAAAGAGTTATTTGTTTCCTTATAATTCAAGTACTGCATAAGCTGACAACCTCTTTTGTGGAATGCAGAACAGAAAATTACTAGCTTGTGGCTTTCTTAATAGAAAGTACCATTTAAGTCTCAGTTTTTCAGATATTTAGTATTTCTGTTTCTTGATATTTTGGGTTCTTATCAATGGGATTTAACCTAAATATATTCCAAAATCCACCTATAGGGAAGGCTTTAAAGGGATTTTTCAGATCTCTGCATCCAAAAAATTGTAAGCTTGGATATTTTCAGGTTAATGTTCATGAATTTAAATTTCATCATATATTGTTTATGCAAGGAGAGTTACAGAATCATATTCTCAAACTAACTGCAAAATGAAAGACTTTTATGGGCCAAGTGGTCTTCTAATCTAAGGCTTTCACTTCATGTCCTAAATCACTTACTTCTCCACATCGGCTGTAATTCTCTTTGTTTTTTCCCCAGCAGAGGGTGCAAAATATTAAACCTTAGAACTATTGCATAAACTTGTATTAAATCATATTCATTTACAAATTCAAAACAAAATCCTTAACTGTTCATGGAGTCTGACTTGATTATGAGGAAGAAGGCAGTTAAATAATACAGCCTCTCTGAAGGGAGGGTCAGTATTGTTAGTGAATTATTAAGGAGGCAACTTACTTGGGGGGGTGTTAAAAATAAGGGTCATAATAAGGACAGTCTAGTCATGAAAGAAACTAACCTTAGATTTAGTAAGCATAGCACAGCCACATTTTGATATCCATAAGTGTATACAATTTATATTGTAAATGCAGTAAAAAGACAACTCATAAGCATCAACTCGGGAGATCTTCAAATATGATTTAAAGTAGAATCATCCTTGGGTATCTTGGATGCTGACCACAAATAAATCCCAGAACAGCAATGGCTAAATGAAACTATCCAACTCCAGGATTGCTATTTCTTTCATGAATCTTCTTTATAACCTGATATGCCAGATGGAAATGTTGGCCACAGTTCTCCACCCCTGCCTGAACCTGTGCCCTTTGCTCCAAGATTTTTCAGTTCTCATACACTCAAAGTATACTTACCCACCCACTGACTTTACGCTTAGCCATTTGGATTTTTTTTACCAACTCAATATTATTGTTTTTTAATTGAAGTATAGACTCTTTATAATATTGCATTAGTTTCAGGTGTACATCATAGTGATTCAATATTTTTATATATTACACTCCATTTAAAGTTATTACAAAATAATGGCTATATTTGCCTGTGCTGTACAACATATCCTTGTTGCTTATTATTACCAACTTGATATTAGCATCATGATGCAAAGGCTTGAAATATTTAAGCGGTAGGGCTTGCTCCCTTGCATTTCTGCCATCACCATGAGAAGGTGATGGGTAATTTGCTGCATCTCCCACCAGGCCTCCAGAGTCAACATGTGGTTACAGACTGAGCCCAATTTGTGGTGAGGAGCCTAGACCAGCCAGACCCACACTTGGAAGCACAGCTAGATCACCAAACCACAGACACATGAGCATGAATAAATGATTGCTATTTTAAGCCACCAAATCTTGGGTCAATTTGTTATGAAGTTTTATCATTGTGAAGATTAACTTTTTTACAACAGAGTCCATCCTCCTCTAGAGGAACTGTCTTAATTATCTTAGTTTCAATACATCATTCCATTTATACAACACGAAAAATAATTATAGACCAAAATTTATGATCTAGGCACGGGAGATACAAAAATGGAAAAAAAATAGCTTTTTTTTTTTTTAAATTAATTAATTAATTAATTAATTTTTGGCTGTGTTGGGTCTTCGTTTCTGTGCGAGGGCTTTCTCTAGTTGCGGCGAGCGGGGGCCACTCTTCATCGCGGTGCGCGGGCCTTTCACTGTCGCGGCCTCTCTTGTTGCGGAGCACAGGCTCCAGACGCGCAGGCCCAGTAGTTGCGGCTCACGGGCCTAGTTGCTCCGCGGCATGTGGGATCTTCCCAGACCAGGGCTCGAACCCGTGTCCCCTGCATTGGCAGGCAGATTCTCAACCACTGCGTCTTTTGAAGGGCTCACAGAATAAGAAAATGTGACAGGCACATAAACTAAGAAACACAACATGATAGAAGCATATATATAGTGGAGTGAAAGATATGTGGAATGAGCCAAAGATAAGTGGTCAGTTCTATCTGACTGAGAGTTAGGAGTGTTGGTAAGGACTACTTCTCAGAGGGGCAACCCTTTATAAATTCACAGGAGCAAAGCAAAATACAGATTTGACTACCAACTACAATCTAGACCATCAAGATACACACAAGACACAGACAGTTTAAAGACAAATGCAGACTGAAAGATTCATGCTATTCCAACAAATATGAATTATGTACCAATTTTGTACACAGACTCCTGTGCCAGGCTCTTAGTAGATACATAAATGAATAGAACGAAGGTCCTGTCCTCCAGGTAATTGGGACAATATTGTAAGGCTTAAACAAGCACATCATAAAAAAATATAAATATCACATAGGCAAGGTATAAATAGGACTTGAACTCAAAAGGTTACTACTATCTAAGGCTTGCACACAACAACACTAATTCAAGGCAGAAGATAATGAAGACAGTGTGAAGTTCAGAACTTGCTATGAAGGTTTAGAGGAAAGTGGCTTCTGGAAAGTTTCAATAAGAGAGATAATTTTAAAGGTGTTGGAAACAGAAGGCCAGAGGCTGCTCCCCTTTTTTGAGGCTTTCAGGATATTAAAAAAAAATGTTAATGCCAAAAGGAGGTTATAAGAGTTGTGGTATATTTTTAATGTTTTAATGTCTTTGCATCCTATTTTCTACTGGGGGATGCACTGCTTAGCAGAATTATACCTTTCATAAATGGCTTTTGGATAGGTCAATGGGGGAGGCAACCAGAAGGCTGTACTGAGATGCCAATTTGACTGCTACACTACAGTGAGTGTCTGAGTGGCTTAATGCAATTGGGAGGTCCCAGGTGTCAGAACAATTATCTTACCCTCCTTGCTATGGGATGTTCAGTATATGATTAAACCTATGTTGAATATATAATTAAACATCTCAGAGAGGTTACAGCCACGAAACTCTGGGCCAAAGTTAAGCCTGTAACTTAACAGAGACCCAGTCTCCCTAGAGACAGCCATCTTTGGGAATGAGACTTGATTTCAAGACTAGGTTTTAGACTAAGAACTGGTAGAAAGATTTCCTGAAAATCTTATATGGCTGACTGCAGTCTCTTGGGAAGAGGACTATATCTCCCTAGACCATGCTTGACACTCATGACCTCCAACTAGGTACAGAATCTCCACTACCATTCCCTTGTGCAGTGGCTGATAAAACCAAAGAGGTCTCCACAACAGGTTGTTTTAGGGAAATAGGAGAAGATAAGAAACGTAGGCTATGGCTTCTGATGGATGTCTGTTGTTACTTCCTGCCCAGCCTCAACTCTCTATTTGTTTGTCTACAAGATCTTACTTTTCCTATGAGTATCACAGTCAATGCGGTTGCGGGGAGCTGACTCCTACGTCTATGCCTAGGTCCAAGGGTGGGACCATGACTCAAGTCCATCAATCATAGCATCATCTCCTCTGGTTCCAGAGACTGGATCAAGGATAAGCAAGTAACCTAAGGTAGGCCAAGGAGTACAGTGAGATTTCATTCTGGAACTTCTTTTGGAACTGCTGGGATTAAGAGCAGTCTCATTCAGATACCCTTGAACCATTAAGGATGTAGGCCTGGGGCTGCTAGGAGTCGCCAAATGGTGAGAACAAGTTTGACACTGAATTTAATGCAAAGGATAATAGAGGCAAAGGAGAAGAGAGAGGCAAAGAAGAGAGGCAAAGGAGAAGAGAGCTGATGAGATGATTTAAGGCTCTGGATCTAGCTTTATCTAAGGCTAACTCTAGCTCTGGATTTTTGGTTCTATGAACATATATTCCTCCTTTTTGTTTGAGTATCTATTATTTGGCACTATCCTAATGCTAATAGAATACTAATGAGAACCATCATGTAAAGTTGAGGAATTTATATTTAATTTAGTCGGCAGTTGCAAGTTTCTAGAATTTAAGGTATGGGGCGGTTGAGGAAGAGGTGACTATGAAATGAATTTGCTCTAAGTCAACTATAATTTATTTCAAAAAAAAGAGAAACAGAGAGTTAGGTGGATAATAAGAGTGTTAAAAGGATAAATGAAGAAAGTCTCTGTGGACTTACTTCATGTATACGTTAAAATACTTGGGAGTCCTTCAGTCTCTCTTAGAGTTTAATCATGCAGGTGCATGTGAAGAGGGGAAGTACATCATACAACCAGAGGTGTCCTGTTCATAGTACATACCTATGAAATCATCTGTAATTGCGTGTGTTTCAGAACAGAGAGCAGATCACATTTAAGACAGACTCAGAAAGCAACAGAACTTTCCAAATATCTAATCTACAAAACATTGTAACAGATGCAGGAGGTTGGAGGCTTTGACAATTCTATTTAACAAGCAGTAAAGGGAGAAATAAGGAAGGAGAGATACATTTTTCCCTGTTCTCCCAGATTTAATGTCCAGAATACTTCCTGACCCATTGTAGCCCATATGCCTCTACCCACTTCATGTTTTAAGCCCAAATATTTTATTCTCAGATTGAGGGTAGTCAGACCAAGTGGTTTTCCAGTTTTCAGGATGAAATGTTTACCACAAGCCAGAAACCATTTTAAAAATCACCTACTACTTTCCCATGAGTCCTGCAAGCAAACAGATATGCTATACAGAGAAAATGCATGTATCTTACTGCCGACAGTTATCCAAGTAGAAGGGGGAAAATGGTATATTGGGAAAAACAGGTCTTTAAAACAGATATTTATATTTAAAAATCTATATTTAATCTGGGAGGGGGAGAAAATAAATGATTCATGGAATATAACAGAGACGTCTCTAAATTGAAATAATTGTTCTCATAATACTACTCTTAGCCGGTATTTTACAGACATGCTTCCTTTATATTGTTTTTGGAAATGGGGTTTTGTTTTTGCATTGATGGGTCTCGTCAGTGATGAGATTCCCTATGACTATTCATTACTTGTTACAGCTCAGTCTCTGGTGAGCTGTGAATATTTATGAAGGCTGTTCCTTTTTTGATTGGCTCTGATCCTGGTAGCCTTTTTAAGAGTAAGGTTTACAGGAGATTTGCACTCTTGGTAAACAGGGCAGCATACCAAATACAGGGTAGAGTTGGAATGTTTTCAACAAAAGCAGCACCTGGGAGTATTAAGACTTGGAAGAATGTGTGTAGCCCCCAGGCTGCTTTCGTGGAACGTATGCCAGTTTTGAGATTCTGCCATTTCTTGCTTAAATGATCTAAACGTTAAATGCAAGAACCCTCTAAAAAAGAGTGGTGGCAAAAAGAGATTAACAATGCCGAAAAGGCAGATTTACCCTCAAAGGCTCTATCAGTGAATCACAAGGCCACAGGTCTAAGAACCCTATCATCACTTTTTAAACACGCGGTATAAAAATTGTTCCCTAAGAAAAAGACACCAAAATCCATGGCTACACTAATTTAAGACAAGAGAGAAATGCATAGAAATGTGTGCAGAAGAGGGAGGGTATGACTGCTTGTGGAATTATATTGTTCTCTAGTAAGTATTAATTGCCCGAGGCTTGTTAGATAGCTTTGGAGGTCCACAATATAGATTGTGGCTAGTTTCCAGTAGCAAACTTCCGACATGAATCAAAGAAAGGACACTGGAAAAATAAAGAAAAGGAAAGAAAGGAAGGAAGGAAGGCAGGAAGGAAGGAAGGGGAGAAGGGAGGGAGGGGAAAGGGGATGAAATATACTCAGGGACACAGTGCTTACCTATTTTATACAAGAAAGTAATCGATTTTTAGTGAGGCAAAATTTGGATATAAGAGCTAAAAAATGATAGCACTATTTTTTTATACATCCCCAGTTACCTACTACACTGAATGTCTTTAGCTATCACGTGAAAACCTACATACAAATCCAAGACATTTTTATGCTAGTGGGAGGGCAGAGTTAAATTCGAAAACTACAGTTATAGGCTTACAACAGCTTTGCCAGGGGGCTTCATGGTGGCGTGACCTATGCGGTTGCCCTGCTCTTGGTTTAACGCTATGTTGTGGCTGCCTTGAAATTCTTAATAATTTTATCTTTGGACTTGTGTTTTGTTTTATTTTAATTTATTTTTTAATTAATTAATTAATTTATTTATTTATTTCTGGCTGTGTTGGGTCTTCGTTTCTGTGCGAGGGCTTTCTGTAGTTGCGGCGAGCAGGGACCACTCTTCATCGCGGCGCGCGGGCCTCTCACTGTCACGGCCTCTCTTGTTGCGGAGCACAGGCTCCAGACGCGCAGGCTCAGTAGTTGTGGCTCACGGGCCCAGTTGCTCCGCAGCATGTGGGATCTTCCCAGACCAGGGCTCGAACCCGTGTCCCCTGCATTGGCAGGCAGACTCTCTACCACTGCGCCACCAGGGAAGCCCTGGACTTGTGTTTTGTTAATGAAATCCACTGGACAACAGAATATGTGCTGGCGCAGAGGAGATGCGTGCAATCCTGGCGTCGACAGTCCTTGTTGTGCCATTCACAAGTGTTCTTGAAGGCCCACAGTCACAGACTTCTGGTGCACTCACTATGCCTGGGAATTCTGCAAGAATCAAACTTAAAGTAAAAAGTAAGCTAGTTACATCCACAACTGAGTAGGCAAGGTGCTGATAGCCCTGAGAGGCCACATTTTGCATCAGAATCAGAATTTTGCTTCCGATGCAGAAAAAGAGCAATGGCATTCTGAGAAATCCTAACAACCAAAGAACACTATTATATCCTTTCTTATTTGCTATTATTCCCTGTACTAGACAATTTTCACAAATGTGAAAATTATGGCACAGGAGGAATGTGAAAGATAAAGCAACCCACGCATCCTTTTCCTTTCAATCCTTCCTCATTCATCAATAAGCCGAAAATAGAGAGTTTTGCATATCAGATAAAATAACAACAGCTGAGTTAGCTTTGTCCAGCATTTCCATTGTTCTGGGAAGAACAAAATACATATGCATGTAGAAGCTACAAAACACAAATTGTATAATTTCGGTGATACCACATATGAGTTAAATGCTCTTATATTTGCATTTAAAACTGGCATTGCACAACATAAATATGCATGTTAAAATTCATGCTAAAAATTAACATTTTTAATTCTCCTTTATTTAGAATGACATTAAACAGAAAATAAAGAACATCACGACAACTCAAGAGAGATCAACTGTGGGAAAAAGAAAAAAGCTACATTTATAGACAACACTTTTTTCCTGTGTTTCGAACAAGGGGTCCCGCATTTTCATTTCACACTGAAATTATGCCACAAATTATGTCGCCCACCTTTAGTTATGTATAAAATACACTGGCTGTCCATAGGGGGAGAGATCTTTCCTCTCCAATCATCTGGGTAGTATTATTGTAATCCACCACCTTCCTTTTATTATGCGTGTTTTCCCTGCTAAGAATCCTGAGGATGTAAAAGCCAGAAATAGCCCCAAAGAAATTTGCCTAGTGGTCAAAATAGGACTAGCCAAAATACCAGTAATGCTTATTTCTAGAAACTAGCAATCTTTGCTAACAGAAGTAAGAAGCCCTCTCTCTCCACCAGTGGTATTTCTATTCATGTGACTCACTAACCCTTAATTGTTAGGTTACCTCTGTTTTGTGATTTTAACTGTCAAAAAACATCTCACTTGATAACCTTCCCGATGCTTTCGTAATTGCACATCTGCATTTGTGGGTCTAATTTGTGTTAGCTGGGGTGTCAGATACACAACAGTCATATTGGGGATTATAATTTATAAACTTCTAGACCTGCTCTGAAGTTTCACACACATTCATGCTATAACCAGAATATCCTCGTTAACTGGAGAGTCACACTGCAGTTACTTATTTTATCATCCAAAATGGCTCACTGGGAAGAGGGCTGCTTCCTCAGCTTTTGATTACTAGGTTGTTTTCATCCATGTGCAAATCATGCCTATACTTGTCTTCCCAGCGATTGTGATAATTGTGATAATAGTTTGAAAATGATTAAGAGTCACCTAAAGTCTCTTTGAATCTCATTTTTAAAATAGTTTGTAGTGTAGGAACATTTCATAAATACTGAAGAAACAATTGGAAGAGATTGTTTTATGGGAAAATATAGTTGGGAACTTATCACCTTGACAGAAAGAGTGAAGAAAAAGAAAGTCACCTCTTCCTTTCATTGTTTTCAAGTATTAAAATGTTTTTATTATAGTGACTGAATCCTGCAGCAATTGAACTTGGCTAAAAGAGAAAATACTGGAGTATTGTGACAGTATTTTATGGACCATGATAGAAAGAATGTAAGCAAACAAATGCTTGGACTAACAAGTGGCAAAGTCTAATCCTTAAAACTATAATGACCCAAAGAAATGTTTCGTTTCATCCAAATAAGTGCTTTGAATTTTTCTCCCTGGCTTAATGACCGAGGTGGGGCAGAGGGAGGAATGGAAGGAGGCAGAATATTTGCTCTGGCACTGTCAGTGAAAATGGCTATTAATTTAGAACCCACCCACCAATTCAGCTAGTTGACTAAATGAGATGAAAAGGAGGAATTACAAACTGCTGGCCAGCCTACTCTTTGGATCCACTAAGAAGCACTGTATTCATTTGCTAGGGCTGCAGTAACAAATTATTATAACCTCAGTAGCAATTTTTTTTTAATAAATTTATTTATTTTTGGCTGTGTTGGGTCTTTGTTGCTGCACGCGGGCTTTCTCCATTTGCAGCAAGCGGGGGCTACTCTTCATTGTGGTGGGTGGGCTTCTCATTGCGGTGGCTTCTCTTGTTGTGGAGCACAGGCTCTAGGTGTGTGGGCTCAGTAGTTGTGGCTCGCAGGCTCTAGAGCACAGGCTCAGTAGTTGTGGCCCACGGGCTTAGTTACTCCCCAGCATGTGGGATCTTTCTGGACCAGGCCTCGAACCCGTGTCCCCTGCATTGGCAGGCAGATTCTTAACGACTGCGCCACCAGGGACGTCCCCCTCAGTAGCTTAAAACAATAAAAATTTACTCTCTCACAGTTCAGGAGGCCAGCTGTGCAAAATCAAGGTATCAACAGGATGGGTTCCTTCTTGGCGGCTCAGAGGGAGCAACTGTTCTGGCTTCTTGAGATTTCTGGAAATCCTTGGTGTTTCTTGGCTTACAGCTGTACAATGCCAGGCTCAGCCTCCACCTCGCATGGCTGTCTTCCCTCTGTGCCTCTCTCTGTGTCTTTTCAGGGCGTTCTCCTCTCTCCGTATGTCCGAATTCCCCTCCTTATAAAAGGACACCAGTCATTGGATTAGGGCCCTCCAATTCTGTAAAACCTTCCCTTAATTTAACTAATTCCATCTACAAAAAACTGATTTCCAAATAAAGTCACATTCACAGGTACCTGAGGATAGGACTTCACATCTCTTTTGAGGGGACACATTTCAACCCACAATGCTTCTCAAACTTATCTGCATACTAGAATTACATGGGCAGTTAAAAAATACTGATACCTGGGTGTTGCATCCCAGAGATTCCGAACTAATCAGGAAGAGGTAAAACCAGGGCACCCAGATTTTTTTAACTCCCCCAAGTGATTCTAACGTGAGGCAAAAGTGTCAGAACCACTAGAATAAAGGATTCTAGTTGTCAGTTTCTCGAAAGGATATTTTAGCATAATGAAGGGTGTGCATTTCAGTGAGAAAAATCTCTTTTCCTTTAATCATATTGACAAAAATGAAAAAAAAATTGAAAGTAGGTGATCAAAATAAATGGCATGTAATCAAAAAGAATTTTAGAAATTTACCACTTGACACATGTTCATTCAGTGAACATTTTAATGCATGTTGTGTGTTGGGCCCTGTGAGAGGTCCAAAAGTGGTCATCAGAACCTTAGAAATCAGCTGCTTTTCCTCCAAACTCTGGAGGAAGGAAAGGTTTCCTTGCGTTTTGGCCAGTTGTGACTAGGTGTGGAAATTATTCCTTCCCTAAGACACTGCCCAATTATTAGTAAATAGTGGAAATAGAAAACTTAATGTTACATTAAGTTATAAAAGAAAAAGCACTTCACTGGGGTAAACTGGCTGAAATGTAAAACAATTTCTTACATTTCTTTCTTCAGAGCCTAAAAGACCCACTTCATACAGATGCCTATAAATGTTGTCAAAATACTATTCACCATACTACCTTGTAAGCTCATTAGGAGCTGATGATAGCAACTAAATCAACACAAACTTGTTCTTTCTTGTCTCTTGGTCTTCTGTACAATGGTTTCTACCTAGCATAGATTTACCTCAATTTACTTTGTGTCGTTGTTATGGACTGAATGTTTGTGTCCCCCCAAAATTCATATGTTGAAATCCTAACCCCCAATGTGACAGTACTGTGGAATGAATTAAAGAAACCTCAGCTGAAATTGGAGTCTGTGAAGGTTTGTAGGGGGAGCTCTCATGCCTGCCATGCGTGGTCATTTACTACCAATAGGAAAAGACACATGCCTACATCTCAGGGAGGAAGGGGTTGCCTACTTTACTGTCTAGCAGGGAGGAGAAAATGTAACTCTGCCCTTAGACAGCCCAGCCCATCAGACTGTAGCAGCTCAACCAATGAGAAGCCTCCATACTTTGTACTCCCAGCTTCCTCCAGTGGACTCTTTGGTTATTACAGCCCCTTCCAAACCACCTCCCCCCCACACAAAAAAACAATTCCTTATTAAAGCAGGTTCCCCTTCCTTGTTCCCTGGATTTGCCTATGATCCACCATGGTCTGGGTATCCCGAACTGCAATTCCTCTATTTCCGCATAAACGCACTTTTGCTGGTAAAATAACTGGCTATTATATTAAAAACTTGACAATATTAAAAGGTAGAGCCTTTGGGAAGTACTTAGATCATGAGGGTGGAGCACTCATGAATGGGATTTGTGCCCTTATAAGAAGAGACCAGAAAACACTCTCTCTCTCCTCCCCCACCTCTTTCTCTCTGTCTGCTCTCTGCCATGTGAGGATACAAAAAGAAGCCACCATCTACAAACCAGTAAGAGGGCTTTCACCAGAACCCAACCATGTTGGCACCCTCATCTTGGATTTCCAGCCTCCAGAAGTATGAGAAATAAATGTTTAATGTTTGTGGTGTAGGCCAGCCACTCTATGGTAATTTGTTCTAGGAGGCAGAGCTGACTAAAACAATCTTTGTTTTCATTCTTTATCCCTCATCCAAGATACTTATCCGGCTAATAACAGTCATCCTCTATTCATAAAGAAACAGTTTTTGTTTTTCATTCTCAAACTCCCCTGTGAAGAACTTTATTTCACCTTAAGTTTAGAAAAACTCCCTTTGTCTCACCATATCAGCTAAGATTTTTTAGATATATAAGCATTTCAAAGACACACATAGAGCAGAAGCCCAGTTTTAACATCAATATATTTATTACTGTCAAAAAATTTGCATCATAATAACAGTATGAGCAGAATGAAAATATAAATACGTAAAGGATGTTTTTCTGCATTTCAGCATATGAAAAAAAATCTTCATTTTTATTCCAAGAAATATTGGCAGTCTTGGGGAAAACATTTTAGACAGACAAACCAATAAAATACTTATTAAAACCCACAGTAAAAAAAAATGATGAGGTAAATTAATGAAAGGCAAGTTACTTTGTGCAAAAGCCTGTATTTTCAATGAAGTGACATATGTACATAACCTCTTTTTCAAAACATGATCATATTTAAATAGGAAAGACAGTGTTATTCCCATTAATATTGGGAAAATACCCCCCATAAATAGAGTTACTAAATGGGAAACTTACATTGCTTGTGTACAGTAACATACATTAGGGGGAAGGGCTCTTATATGTAGCGTTCTTCAGCTGTTGTGTAATAGGTTTTCAATTCAGGAGCTCTGAACTTCAGGTGCCCTCATTTCTTCCTCAGGGTGCAACCACCTCATCCCTACCAAAGTGCAACCGCTAAGTACATCTGTGCACACCCTCTTTACCAACTCTCTTAACCTTGTCAGTCTGTTGCCATTTCAAATTTCCATGAAATCTACTGTTAAAAAACTGATCAAGAGGCGTCAGTGCTTTCTGATCAAAAAGAGCACAGGTATCAGGTGGTCACTATCTCAGCTCTGCCACCAGCGAACTGGGAAAAGTTACATAATCTTTCTGTGCCTCAGTTTCTTCTTCTGCATAGGAAATTAATATTCGTTGAGATTTTACTTTGGACTAGTCACTGTAAACCTAGAAGAAATAATTCTAAGTCAAACTCTATGATTTCATAACTATTTAAGCAATTCCAATATTGTTTTTTAACTTCCATTAATTTCCATCCCTAAAATTTGGGATGTGCCAACTGGATTTTATGTTAACATGAAAACCTAGCTCTTCGAAGTCTGGTCTCTGGACCAGCAGCTCCATGCATCGTTTGGGAGCTTGGTAGAAATGCAGAGTCTCAGGCCTCACCCCAGACCTGCTAAATCAGAATCTGCATTTTAACCAGATTCCCAGTTGCAGGCACATTAAAATTTTACAAGTGTTGGACTGGATGGGTAGCAAAATCCACTTAAACTCACAGGGATGCACAGAAAGCAGAGAGTCTGGCACTGGACCCCACAATTCGAGGCCAAGCCTTGCTACTTACAGCTTGTGTAATCTTCAAACAGAGAGCTTCCAAATACATGAGTTCACTTTTCTGTGTCTTAGTTCCTTCATCTGTAAAAGACAGTAAAACAATAGTTAGTTACCTCCTGGGGTTGTTTTAAGGGTTGCAAAGCACTGGGTATAAGCAATGAGTACAGTGCCTGGCACACTGGAAACTCTTTCAATCATTAAACGAACATTTACGGAATCTGAATCATGTGTGGGTCAGATATGTGCTGAGGGCTGTGAACGCCACAGTAAACAAACAAAGAAAAGAACACACTTTCATGCAGCTTGCATTCT